>NC_056747.1:35458281-35501316 GCF_019279795.1 Protopterus annectens
GCTGGATTTCACTGCAACAGGTTGTGTAATATATAAGGTTGTGTGCTCACTCACGGACAGGGCAAATTGACTGTGGCCACAGGCTTGCCCATCCAGATGCAAACAGTCACATATGCTCAATACTGGTACTGTTGTTGCATAGCTAGGCTACTAAATAGTTATCTGACTGCTAGGCTACTAGCTGCAGATGACAGTAAGAAGCAATTTGACTCTGCAGGCCCCCCAAGCTGTTCATCACAGGGCTTGATTAGGTCCTATAGGATTAGTTCACCTGCAGTCATATATATAAAGCAGACTTGAGCCATGGTGTATGCATTAAGTACTGTGTTCTGTAGTTTGTAAATCTACTGCAGCCCATTTGTTGTGCACATATGTGTGTGTGTGCATCTCTCTAAAGAACAAGTATGAATCCCACACTGACTTCCAAACTGGCATGGGTTTGTACTGTTTTGGCCCTTGCAGTTAACCCAGGCCTCCAAACTCTTGGCTTCCACTAGGCCGGTTGATGACATCTACTATAAGATTACCTAAAGTCATGTTAATGTCAGACTTGAGGCATGGTGCATGTGCATGTCAACATCACCAACGGTTGAAAGACATTCATACTAATGTAGATAGTCACCTTGTGCATCAGACACATAGCTTTATTTCCCTGCATCTATGAGATAGGTGATACGGATGTGGCAGTTATCATCACTGGCACAGGGTGTTGTGTGGGGGTGCAGGTGCTTAGGCTGACCCCAATAGATTGGCAAGCATGTGTGTGAGTAAGCAAGGGAAGCAGGCAAGATGAGCCATGGAAAGTGTGTGTATTTGTAGGTGGTTTCATGTGACATTGATGTGTGAGCGTCTTCATGAACACAGCCAAGCTTGGTACTAGCCCTATGTGTCTGTATGTTGGACAGCTGTAAGCCATGCATGGTAGAGCTGATATTTCATTGTGTCTGCCCTGGCTCTGTCAGGAGTTGCACTGACACCTCCACGCCCAAGGTCAGATGCTGTGCTACTATCTGAACATGACTGATGTCTGCTGGACATGTGCCTTCATGGGAATGCCCAGGACCATGACCCCATGGCCTGCTACATCTTGGTGTGGACAGTACACTCCCCTCTGGAGCATTGGATGTACTGCCACTATTGGAACATGACTGGGCATGGCAACATTGACTCTCAGCAGCTATAGTTTTTAACCTACATCTAGAAGCCCGACACTCAACTACAATCAGATGTTCCATCTCATACAATGTGTGTTCCATGACAGATAGTCTGTGATCTCTCTCAGATCTGTCTCTTTCCACTGTGTCAGTCAACTGATCCAGGGTATCAGCAACATGGTGGAAGCAGTCACGGATGTCAGACTGCGATGCATCCATAACCCTGAGCATTCATCAGGAGTTCCTTTCTGAATGTGTCTGTGCCTCCATGATGGCCCTAAACATACTCCAAGTGACACTTGATGAAACACCTGCAACAGGTGGTGGAAGGACAGCAGGCCTCCTATGAGCACCCCTATCAATCCGCCTGTGTGGAACCTCATCATCTCTTTGGGTATGAACAGTATCAACACTCACTGCAGCCATAGTAGCCACACTTCCCAATTCAATGTCCTCACCCTCTGAGTATCCAATATCTATGGCCTCAGAGGACTGGGTATACATAGGCATACTAACTGTGTATGGTGATAATGAGGGCAGACAAGGGACGTAAACCTCTGGAACAGATTCAGCCCCTGCAACCACCATCTGTGCCTCAATTTGACCACCATCATCATCAGAGTCTGAAGAGACACTGACATCAGGTTCTGTAGGGGACAGAGACCAACTCCCCCTGTCACCTGTGATAATTAATACATGCACTACTATGGTATTCAGTACTATGGTGCAATATATGTTAAGGTGTATACACTGCAGTCACTATTACAGACTTTTATGCCTTTCAACCTCAGAGAGTAGGACATGTGAACATTATTTTATAACCCCACTTTATAAGAATTTTGAATTAATTAGTCAGAAAACAACAGTCTTATGAAAAAATATATAAATGATGTAAACTGTGGACATTCTGCAAAAATCTGTATAGTTGACAGTTATGGCAATCATTAATGTCCTGACAGGATAAAGATACAAGTCTAAACTGTGGACATTCAGAAAATATCTGTATAGCTGACAAGTATGCAGACAGTACATCAATCCAGCCAGCAGGCCTGGGATGACACTTTAGCTAATACAATATATCTACATTTCTGACGTAACAGTTTTCTGCTTACCAGCAGCAGGAGCACAGCCTCGTCCAATTCCTGATGGTCCTAAAAACATTTGGGGGGGGGTAATAACAGCACCACATGTTAAAGTATAACTGGAAGTCATATGTCCAATAATCTCATATCTACAGTAACTACAATGTTAAAAGGTATGTGGGTAACAATCTCTATACAAGCTTAAAACTGCACCTAACTTACCCCCCCCAAAAAAAAAAATAACTGACACCCATGTGAAACTATATACACCATGACAGAATGAATGCAACAGTATTCTGCTGCTGATCTAACTAAGCATACCTGGAAGTTCCTCTTGAGAAGAACGGGTGGCACCCAAGTCCACAACATATTGGCTGATGGATGTCTGGAAGCTAGCAAGGTTTGATAGGAATTCCTCTGTGGCTGTGAGAGGAGGTTCTGCTGCAGGCCCAACAACAGTGACCTGATGATCCCTGGCCACGTCAACTGCCTGCCTCCTTGTTGCATGGATCATGTCTGTGGCATAGTGTTGCAACTGCTTGTAACTACAATTTTAATGACCCACGGCACTGATGTTGTGCACCAGTTCTTCCCACAGGGCTGCACGTTCTGACCTATTTGCCCTCCCTCAAGACAGCAGGACTTGATAACATTGTCGCAGTGCCTCAATAAAGAGGTCGTTTACCACCTCAGAAAATGGTGGCCTGTGATGTGCATGCATGATGTTTACTGAAACACAAAGAAATGAGGACACGTATAAGGATCACATATGTACGAGTAAACTATGTAGAGAGACAGCAGTAAGTGAAGGCTCTCAGTATTCACTGCTTGATTACACATCTTATATTCAACAATAAAAAGGGTGTGGCTTCAACTAGGATAGTAACAATAGTGACATATTCCTGTGCCATGACAGATACTCATGTATGCTCAAACACCCAACACATCAGTCTATTGTAGTGTACCCCATGAACAAAAAAAAAATCCCAGTTGTGCCAACAAAACAGAAGTGTTCTATTACAACTGTTATCAAACAAAGTACCCAGGAGACCTGTGTACCTAGTTATCACACAGCATTATACCCTCGGTGTACTCTACATCCTCTGTACGTGTGACAGGGCTGGAGATCAATGCCATGTCATCAGTACAGCTCTAACAAAGGCTTACTGATGCAATCCACAGTCTTCCTAAGTATATTCAAACACATGCATCATGTAGGAAAAAAATGCATACATACTTGATGGAGTACAATACTCTTTTGAAAGGTACTGCTCTACAAGAAATGTGTCTAGTTAGACGTAAGAAGTAACTCTCACCCACAATGGTTTGCCTAGCTACAAATGTGCCTTTTTATAATGATTCTCATTAGCAGTTGATTGCATCTGAACCAATCTGTGGTTCAGAAATGCTAAATACAGCCTACGCAGCTGCATTGCAGTATAATCAGCCAATCCCATGCAGCTAATTAACAACATATAAGGCATAAATGTAGACTCCATCTCATTTCTTATATGTTGAGGTGAACTATAGTGGGGTAAAGATACAAAGTCAGTACAGAGAGAATGTTTGTAGAATCTACTTTTTACATTCACATGTGTGTGCTACAGGCTGAAGCTGCTGCTGCTGGCAATAGGCATAGACAGACAGAGTGAAGACGTTGCAGGATAACAACATAAAAGCGTAACTGTGGGACCTCTGGCAGCCTTGATTAAAAGCCAGAGGCAGATTGAGGAAACTTATCCCACTGGAAATTAAGGTATGTGTTTAAGGTAAGTATACTAGCCACAGGTATCATTAACAGACTAAGAGGCAACATGCTTGGTGTGTCCATGCTACAACATGGCAGAGAGAACATGTACTACAGAACAGGTATTCTTGAGAGGGTCACAGATAGGCTACAATTGATACATAACTCACACTAGTCATTTGTAATGTGTTTCAAACATCACAGCCATGTACACATGTGAACAACACCTGGGGAACAGGGCAGGGGTACACTAACCATAATGTCAACCACTCAAACAACTGCCACATCATGTGTCATGTCATGGAAGCCATCTGCAACGTGTGTGCTGGCAACTCTTGCTTCTAGCATGACTTCCATATATGTCTGTTACTTTTATACCTGTTGTCTGGAATATCACTGGCAAATCATTGAGGACTGCAGTCTGGAATTACTGGGTCACATTTGAATTACATACTTCAGATTCCTCTGGGAATTCATGCTAATGCATATCCTGACATTCTATGTACTTTCTAGGTTTGTAATAGCAATATTTAAAATGTGTTCCTATCTGTAGGCCTTTGACCTCTTATTATTTGTTATCTTGTCCAGATTCCTTGCTTGAACAAGTTGAGAGGTATGGTACGGTGCTGGTAGACTGTTGATGCTTGCTGCAATGGCACATGTTTGGATCAGACAGTTAAGGCAACCATCCTGCGATTGGCATGTGCATTTGACAGTGAATTGGATTGTACAAGTATGTAGGCCTATTTTCCCAGTAAGAATTAGTGTACTTGTGTATGTGATACATGTATGTTAGACATATCTCTCAACCTATTAGCACAAAAGAATATCTGGTGCAAGGCACAAATAATGGGTGTGCAAAGTCCCTATATTAGGATATACTTTACATATTGCTGTTACACACTTAAAAACCTGCTTGACTACAAGGTCTTGTGTTATCATGGATTTTCTGAAGAATATGGTAGTCTAAAACTGAAATCACTGTCATTATTTAATGCACTCAAACAGTTTGATGACAGAGTGTGATGTTGGGAAAGGGACATATGTATGTATGGGGAAGGTGAGGAAGCATTTTCAGACAGACAAAACATACAAGACAGCACACAGGGTTGTTGAGGTACACAAGAGGGGGTGAACACCTTAGTTGTGGAGGGGGTAGAGGGATCCAGGTCCCATGGATGTCAGACACGGTAACAGTGTGACTCAAGTCCTCACCCATGAGACTGTCAGCACTGCACCTTCACTGCTCCTGTGGACACATTGGCTGATGCCAATGCCTGCAGCCAGCCTGCCACACCAGGATGGATGTCATGCTGTCCATCCAGTGTAGGCATGTGCTCATAGTCTGTGGCACAAGCCTACACACCATGCCTGGCAGTTGTGCACTGGTGACATAGGCATCCCCTCTACCTCCACTCCCAGAGGGTGGCACACTCCTGGCCTCTGGGGTGGAACTATCCAAAGTTCCAGGTAGTGCAGGAGCAGTGGGATGTGCCACCAGGCTGTGTCTCAGATACGCTGGGACCCAGTGCCTCAGCAGCGGGAGCCAAGGCAGGTGGCTCACCATGAACCAGCCTACCTTGTTGCACTGTAGTACATAAAATATAAACATAAAGGAAATAAAACAACCCAAACAAATGTAATGAATAAGATAAAACAAAACAATAATGAATAATGGACAAATTGAAAAATGATATAATGAGGAGCCCAACAATAAATAATGTAAATGAAAATGTATTTAACAACAAAGCAATATTAAATTATACATAAAGACAACATCCAAGGTAATACCAAATAATATGATAATAGCAAATGGCAAATGATAAAAATATACTGAATAAATAAATAAGAAGAGAAGGGGTGGGGTGAGAGCAAAAAGGAGGACATTAGTAACTTCACAGATACTATAACAAAACATACTACAAATAAATACTTTTATACATGTTAGATTTTACTTGTAACACTACTGACTGCTATAATGTTCATTATTTGGAATACTACCCTGTTCCTTACACACACACACACACACACACACACACTATAGTTCAGATCATACTGCATCCAGCAATCATTCAATACTGCTTATATTGGATATATGATGTTCCAACATACATACTTCCCAACCTCTTAGCACAAGACATAATGGTGGGGCAAAGGCACAACAATAGGGAACATTCTTACATAGTGCTCTTACAATAGTAACAAGGTGATCAGATAACAGATTTGGCATTAAAATGCATTTTCACAGATATCTAATATCTGCAATTCAGTGGTCTGATATTTTTTTTCTGACACTGATCCTCACCAATTTGCCAGAGACTGGCCAGTAAAACAAGATTATATACCAAACAGATCACACATATGAGGTAATATTCAGTACATTCTGAAAAAAATGTGACAGTGGACAGGTATGTCCATGTACACTGATTACACGTGACAGATGGACACATGCAAGCATGGTTATGTTTTATTGATGAAATGCTAAAACAGTAATGAAAACAGCATAATATTTCAGTTGGCTAATGTGGGATTAGAACCCACAAGCAGTGACTACAGTAATTCTACAGCATATTTCTGACAAAGAGCAGACCACAGCATTTAGTCTTAATCTGGGTATTCAACAACGTTAGGTAATGGTTGAAAGCAATGCTACACAGTACTGCATGCATACTTGCTTTTACAATTCTGATATGCACTGTCACATTAATAAAGTCTATGATGTCCCTAGTATTTCATACATGACTGTTATGACTGCAGTATCTGTACTTTTTATTTTATTATTAATGTATTCATTCATTTAGTACTTTGATTTTCTTACATATCACGCACTTGCCACATCCTGGCCAAACAACTTGCATGAAACCGCATGTTGCAAGCCCTCTCTACTGCGGCTGTGGTAAGAGAGGGAAACCATTATACATACCAGTTTTGCACAGATTCAGCTTGTATATTTAAAAAAATAATAAAAAAAACTTATATACTGTATCTGTGGGGTGTTGCTTGTCTGTGCCTCTTGGATCCATTGACCCAAAGTATCCCTCTTCCTTCATTGGAGGTCATCAAAATGGTGACGACACTACTCCTCAGTGTAGGGTATACCAGTTGCACTGGTCAGGTCCCAGGCCAAACTATCTCAGGGGGTCTATATTAGAACAGCGAAGAGGTGTTTAATCGAACGCCTCTTTGTCAACACATAAACAGCGAATGCACTAAAGTGCAAATGCTCAGAACAAAGATTTCTTTCCCTGGGAAAGAAATCGGTAGCACTAACACACAAACAAACACACTTTCAAACATTACAATGTGGGGGGCTTCACCCCACACCCCCATAACTAAATATACCAACTCTGAGATTGCACTACAGTGTGGAAAGGGGCAAATATATGGGGAAGGCCAAGTGATTTCTTTCCCAGGGAAAGAAATTGCTGTTTTTGAGTGTTCGCGCTTTAGTGCATTCACAAAGAGGCATTCAATTAAATGCTTTTTTGCTCTTCTAATATAGACCCTACCCCAGGCTTCAGACTTGCATTCTGAGCCAATGTAATTCTCCTGCAGCAGCTGAGGTCCATGGTGTTGTACCAGGAGTCCAATAAAAATCCTAAACTCCTGAACACCCCAACGCTGTGCCTGAATGGACACTCCTTCCCCCACGACCACCATACCAGCACACAAGATTAAGCTCCAAGGAATGCTGAGTAATTCCCACCAATTGCCTTTTAAATAGGATGCATTCCCACCATTGCACATCATACTATAACTTTCAAAAATGCTCTGCCCTACTTAGTATTGCGCAAAGATGCCAAAAGGTATCACTACCCAGGACTTGAAACCAGAACCTACTACACTATAGTTCATCACTCAATCTATCCACAAGAGGAGTGAAGGGAACTCATATTTTCACATATAGTGCGAAGGTGCTAGTGTAAGCGTAGTGCAGCTTCATTTCACGGGTTTATGCAGTGTCCAGCATTGTGCAGCTAAAACAACTGAAAGCATCCAATTTCTATTTTTAGATGTCTGGTGCATGTCTGATACATGGGTGCACAGAGCTAATGATAGCTTAATAACGTGGCACATCATGCAAATATGCACAATAAAAGAAAAAAATCCAAACTAGTGAAATAATTGAATACACAGCTCTGGAAGTTTTTCTTATACTCCTTTCGGTCTGGTTAATGGGTTAACAGGTATCTAGATATACTGTCTGTTGCAGCAAAACCTCCCTTAGGTGCGCAGCACCATAAATGTGCATGGCGCTCTGCTGAGGGAAGATTGTGGCAGTGTATGCAGATGCATTCTGTATAGGCTCTACACAGACTTTATTCAGTCGTGTGGATTATTTAATGAGCCCATGTTACATTTCACAGGACTCGGGGACATCTTTGGACTGGAACAAATACGTATTATGTAATATGGACTTCCTACATCTCACAGGACTCAAAGACATCTCTGTACTACAACAAATACCTATTATGTAATGAAGGCATATTACAAGCCACAGGACTCAAGAACCTCTCTATACTGCAAAAAATACTTATGTAATAAGGGTGAATTACATCTCACAGGAATCAAAGACCTGTCTGTACTGCAACAAATATGTATTGGGCAGGATTCACGAAGCCTCCGTGTAAGAGTTATAACTCCCCATTTTCATTTCTTTCAAAGAAAATAGCGTGGGTGTGCGCAAGAGTAAGCATGTTTAAGCGGTTGTAAGTGGGTGTGCGCTTAAGTGCGCAGAGCTAAACACCAGTGCTCATGCGTGAGCTCCACGCAAACCAGCACTAACCCGGTTACAACTGCTTAAAAGTGCCTTAGTCACTCTGATTGACAGGTCCTGTAGTCAGTTCAAAAGCAAAATAAAATCCCACTGTCCGTCCCGAACCCAGGACCTTGGAAACAGTAGTCTGCATGACTTACCACTAAGCCATGACTCTTATACAAGAACACTGTGCTAAAATAAATATATCATGTAATAGTAGGAATGAATGTAAAGGGAATATAGGATGTGTAGTACACAAAGCATGTCATTTAGAATTACTGTCAAAACTAGTGGATTTCCATAATAGTAGTGTGTGAACAGAAACAGCCATGCTAGTTGGTAGCTAGTAGGTAATAATGTCACTGTAGCACCTTGCAAGCCACACACATACTCACAGCAGGATAATCACTGCCCATACCCCACAACCTCTTACAGGAACACATCCGGACCAAGTAATAAAATATGTGGAGCAAAGGCCCAAAACCAGGGACACATTACAAATAATGTTACAACAAACGCAGACAGTTCAGAAAGTAACAGGGTCTGCATTTTGTGGGATGTTTGGAAGGGTATGAAGTCTGAAACTTGAATGTTTGTCACTATATTCTGACTTGAGCCCAGAGTGATTTGCCAGAAAAAGCTGTGCATGAGATATTGACCAAAATATGAGGCAGAAATGTGGACAACCTGCAAATATTTGTACACATGAGAGGTCTGACACCACCATATTTGAATAGTTAAGAGCCTAGACATAGCAACAGTGAATGACTTACAGGGATGCCCCACAGACTCCATGTGAAATGTACAAACAGTAGGCAGAAAGGTGTAACAACACATGCAATGGTAACTATGGAGTCCTGAAAGTATTCACCACTTGCATGGCAGAATAAGTGTTGTAATACATATGCTCATGCTAACCCACAGTCACAACTGCAGCATACCAGACAATTTAATGGGTGTACCCCACTGATATGTACCATTCCATGAGGCAGATAACAGATGAACCTGAGAGTCTCTGGGGCCTGCTCAGCAGCATACTCAAATACCCTAATAGATGTCAAGGCCCACACCATAGCCAGACCACACTGCATGCTGTAACACCCTAGCAGATACAGCAAGCATTCCAAGGTGTGAATGTACATGGAAAATAGGAAAGCTACAGCAGCACACTACAGTCAGGACACCTAGCAGGCATACAAGTAGTGACTGTAAAGGGCAAATATTGAAGCCTTAGCAACAAAGTGCAAGCAAAAGTGAAAGGAAAGCACACACACACACACATTAACAGTAGTAGTAGTTGTAGGTGTCAGTGTACATACACAGTTAGTACAGGAAACTGGAGAAATGAATGGAGGAATGTTAATCTACAACACAGCTGGAAATATGAGAGAGATACCAACCTTTACACTCACAGAACATTGTCCACAGCATACCAGCATGGTCCCTGCCCTTAAAATCTGAAAGGGCTACACCTATCTCACATACCGTTTTATAGCATTGTTCTGAAATCACAGTGAGAACTGCAATCAGTACACAACTGGCTGCATGCAATTAGCAAATGCTGACTAACAATTGGTGCAGAGACCATCACATGGACATATGCAGATACCTACAAAAGTATGCTGTACTCCCAGTCCACACATGCAATACTTTCATTGCACCCTGAGGAGGACGTGAGAGAGAGACAGACAGAGAGACAGAGACAGAGAAAATTGAAATTAAGCAGACACAAACAAAACTGTTCAGCAACAGCCACCTGAAAGCTGACAACTGGCAAGTGGAGCAGCAGGACAGAAAACCAGATGGCAACACAAGCAGCTGTGACAAACACAGGTAATGTAAAGTAATACTATAAAGGTCTACATACTGTGAACCCTCCATATGTGTCATTGGTCTGTATCCATATGTATATGAAGATGTGTAAAGGGCAGGGGACATACAGCAACTATCAGTGAAGGCTGTACATACATTTGTATGTGAGAGCATCTATGTGCACATATTAATGTAGGTTGACTGTAGGTTGTAGTGCAATGTACAAAGTAGGTTTCACAGTTATGTATGTTTAGCAGTATGTTAGTGTGTGTATACAGTATGGTAGACAAACATGTTGATATACCTGTCTATCATATGGATACTTATGTATGTCAAAATATGTATGTATGTATATATATATATATATATATATATAATATGCATATATGTATACATACATAGAGAGAGATGTAGGAATACATAGACAGATGTAGATAGATAGAATATGTACAAACATATATATGTAATGCACACATACAGATATAGATATATGTAGATACATATACATAGACAGACTGATTTGACTATCTACAGGTATGACTGTATATGACGACCTCAACACCCCCTGTCCCACCCCCTCTGTCACTCTCACCCCCTCTGTGTCTCCCCCCTCTCCATATCTATAGCAATATATGTACATCAATATATATATATATATATATATGTGTATATGTATACAGACATATATATATATATATATATATATATATATATATACATATAAATATATCTATATACATATATACATATATATATATAGAGAGAGAGAGAGAGAGATGTATATATATTCTGAGTGAGGCACATGTGTACAGATGTATTGCAACAGGTGCCTGGTGACAAAGGCATGGAGTGAACACCAGTGTCAAAACTGGAGTACCATACCCCATTTCAAATCACCTACACCAGTAACCACCAGATATGTGATTGGCTGCCCACCACTGCATGTGTCAGGGGTGAACAGGGTCATAAATGTGTACAATAGTGCCCCCAATGATATTCACAGTGGCACACTATTCCTGGAATACCTGCACATGGTATGTGTCAGCAGACATGGTGTGTCAGCTATGGACATGTAGGTCGGTGTACCCCTCCACACCACATAATGGATGCCATGGTATGGACCTGACATGACAGCTACAGATATAGAGAAGGACACAGTGACATGTACAACACTGTGACAATGCACTCAAACACATTACCAATGCACAGTGACTGACAACACCACAGAGTACACACATACTACCCACATAGAGGTTACCACTCCCAGATTTACATACGTAAGTCACACCCATGACAGATGTCCAACAACCATAGTAACACCTCACACCATCCACAACCTAAATGACTGCTGTGTGTCGGCCATGCCACTGCAATAGAGAGCACATGTGTAGGTAAAAGTTCCTACCCACAGATAAGACATACCCTGCAATAAACCACACAGTGTTAAGAAGCAAGACTCCCCATGAGTACATGTCACACATACCCCTGCTGAATGTTAGTCAGATAGGTAATATGGCATATGAGTCACCCTGTGTAACTGTGTGACAGCAGTAGGTACCATCACACCACATGTGTCACAATTGTCAGTGTAGCAGAACAGTATGCTGCTGTAGTCCCAGGGGCAATAGCATATTGTATAGTATTGTATTGTAAAGTAATGTATTGTGTTGTATTGTATTGGTATGTTGAGGTGCCTCCTTCGTGGAGTGGAACCACTGCTGCTGTGCGCCAGTGTACAGGTACATATCCTGCAGTCAGGCTAGTGTTACATAGCACTTCTATATGTGTGTTTAGCTCCTGTCAGAGTTTATGTAGCATGCAACTGGGGATACCATCAGGTCCCAGTCATGTTGTGCATTCTGCTTTCATGAGGGGGGCTCTCACCTGGACATCTGTGATGACAGGGAGGTTACAGTCAGCTGGGATAACTATGTCTTATTTTGGGGAGAGGGTGGGTGACACCTGCACTGAACCTGTCTGCCACAATGTTGTCAATATCTGTGGTTTCAGTGAAATATTTGTTGTTGTGTACTAACTATGGGCATAGAGGATGGATTCTGACCAGGTTGCTAACATAACTGAAGAAGGCCTTCTGGTTATCTGTAGTGTCCCTCTTGATTTCCCTCTCAAAGTTGCCCATGGATGTTTGTATGATGGAAAATAGATCCTTACTAGTGCTGCTCAGACATGCCTTCCCTTTATGGAATTATGCTCTGTCTTGCAGTAGCTGCCATCTTTGTAATACAATCTGTCTATGGCTGGGGTCCACCAGACAGGATGCTGTCCCTTTGTGGAGAGTGTCTTGGTCATATATGGGATTGCATGATCCATGCATTCTCGGAGATGTCTGTAGAAAGCATTTGTGTAGGGGTCAGCATTGTGGGTTGTATCTGCCACTGGCCCAGTGGGCTGAAAGGATACCATGTCACTATTACAAAGTGTAAAGTTTGCATCTGCAATGTTATTCACTATAGTCGTTTGTGCTGGTGGTGGAGGTGGGATATGTATATCCAGGGCAATTAGTGTGTTGTCAGCTCACAGTAGTTGATGATGTAGGCCATACAGTACCTAGATACAAACCCCCAGAATGAGGAGGTGCTCTGGACCTGAATCAGTGTTCTGACTGCTGGGGTTTGGTAGTATGGAGTATGCCAGGTACTGTTGCACAGTTGCTGGCTGAGCACTGATACCTGGCCATTTACATGTGTATCCACCAATAGACAGATACTATATATGTGAGATATGTTGTATCATAACAGTCGAGTAGTATGTGTAGTATGTGTGCCAAATTCTGCTGACATATATTGCTGATATCAGGTTATTTTCTTTTTCAGGTACATGGCTCACCCACGGAATCCCGCTTACTCCACAGCTGAGGATGGGGAGATACACCAGAGCCTGGTGCGGGATTATGCAATACACTTTTCACGCACCAGCCAGAATCAGCAGGAGAGGGCTGCACTGTGGCAAGACCTGGTCCATCGGGTAAATGACATAGGCACGCATAATAGGACATGTGAGCAGGTACGACATCACTGCAGTGATTTAATCAGAAATGTCCATCAGCGTGCATCGGATATCCACAGGCAACAGGTAAGCCTGGTGTGAGGGTGGCTACATCCCCACTACCCAGACTGGAGGGGCTACTCTCCAGGTGTAGTGGCTCCAGTCTGCAGCAGACACAACAAACACAGACATGCATTATTATGACGCAGCAAGGAGCCACGCGGCAACAAGACAGTGTGTCGCCAGGTAATATGCCATATGTATAGTTGTTAATGCATGTGTGAGGTGTGTCCTTGGCTTGTAGCTGTCACCATAGTATTTAATGTGCAAGTGTGATATCCTCAATATTAGCAGCTGACCTGTGAAAGGCGACTGTTGTACTACTGACCTGTATCATACTCAGTAACAATGGCACAGTTGTGCCCACTGACATTAGTTTCTTCACGTCTGCAGGTCCCTCCAGTGTAACAGCAATGCAGCCTATCCATGCTGGTGAGTGTGTATTAACAATACCTGTAATAGTCTTGATAGTAATAGTAATATTAGGCTCACTTAGTATTGCTCTTTGTATGCATGTAGGTGTGTCTGTGTCTGTGTGTTGATATCACGCATACTGAGTACTGTACAATTGTGTGCAACTGTGTGCATGTGTACATGTGCATGTGTGCACCTGTGCACCTGTGCATGTGTGCATGTGCGCACCTGTGCATGTGTGCATGTGCGCATGTGCGCACCTGTGCACGTGTGCACCTGTGCATGTGCGCATGTGTGCATGTGTGCATGTGCACCTGTGCACGTGTGCACATGTGCATGTGTGCATGTGTGCACGTGTGCACGTGTGCATGTGTGCATGTGTGCATGTCTGGACCTGTGCATATGTGGATGTGTGCATCACTGGTAATGTGTAGACATTGTAAACTGTGTTTCCTGTTTCCCTCCCACAGGTTCTGGTGCTGCTCTGGTGTCATGCAGCAGGGAACCTGAATCAGGTGCCATGGGTACTGATAATGATGACATCTGTGTAATGGCACAGGAAGGTATGCCAGGGTCCGCCATTGGTCAGCCGATTGACAGTACACAGCTGTCGACCCCATCAATGCACAGTTATCCTGCCAATACACCCTTTGTCACCAATGTCCCTAGGTGATGGACAGCATACAGTGGGCATTGACCAGGGTAATGTGGTATCTGTGGCACATGCCTCCCCACACAGCAGCCATGGGCATGGCCCAGAGATGGTACCACACAGACAGATGTCCAGGGGTTCTCGTGGGAGCATCCATGGGCGTACTGCCCCTGTCAGATGTGCCCACAGAGGTCTTACAACCTCAGCTATGTTTCGGGCTGTCATGCAGGCACAGTCACGTATGGAACGGTACACCAGACAGGGTCTGAGGGAGCTGACAGCATGTCGCACAGCCATGACTGACAGTATGCGTGACATTGCGGCTGCCATCCGTAATTTCACTGATTTCATAGACAGACGTTGTGGGAACATATTAGACCGGTTCCACAACTACATGTCCATGAGCCAGGGTGATGGTGGACGGTTGAGGCGTTGACGTGGGCGTATGCCAGCAACAGCAGCAGCTGGCAGTCGTCATGGACGACAACAGGGCCGCGGCTGCCCCATAGTGCCAGCAGCAGCCCCAGCAATGCTGGGTCTGTGCTGTCATCAGACCGCCCCAGGAGACCACGTGCACGTGGCTCTGGCCGGGCCCAACAGGGATCTGTGTCCAGTCAACGAACACCTGCTTCTGATGACAGTACCCAGTCTGGGTTGGTACCGGATACGGTCCGTAGCACCCCTGCAAGGCACAGGTACCGTGTCCATGGCCAGAGACACTGATCTGTATGACCTGGCAGGTACAGTCTGTGGCTGTCCACAAACACCAGTATATGGCAGCCATGAGGTGGAACTGTGTGCATCCATACACACATGCGAATTGACAACACCTAGGGCTACCGCATACATGCACACACTGCATCAACATTGCCCCACCTTGTACTGCTATCCCTCACCAACACACATACACATACATGTCAATCGGTGGTATCGGTGGCTGACTCAGGCATACCAAGTTCACACCCTGTGCATATGATGAAACTGTGCCACCTCCTGCAATCTGCAACATGAGTGCAGGTACAGGTTGACATGTTGCTGATGCACAGGGTGACTACATAGATGTGTAGTAATAGTATCATGTTGTTAACAGTACTGTGTGCTGAATTAATTGTGGGTATATCACAGCATGCCTGATGCAGTAAGGGTGTGATTGTCATGTACTGTTGTCTACACCCATGGTAAGTACCATAGTGTATCATCTGCACATGTTGGCATACTGGTGGTAAGGATGTCAACAGAAGGCTACATACATAGGTAGCACAGGGGATAAGGTAATTAATGTATTAATACGCAATGATGGACATGTAAACTGCAAGTGGCATGTTGCCCACACTGGACTCTGCAATGCGGATGTTTGAGGATGTTGATATGTGTGCAGTACTACACGACTGGTACAGGACACACAGGAGCACCCTAGCACTGCAAGCTCACATCTCATACCATGCTAGACAGCCCCAACACACAGAACTAACTGTCACAGGAGGGAGAGTCCCCATACATGTCAGGGATACTGTGGTGGCAGGCCAGGTAGCACACATCCTACTAAGTATGGAACCACTGAGTGAAGGCTCAGTGTCTGTTATTTGACATGTGTATTACTGCAGGTATGAGCACATGGATTTCCATCCAGTTATTGTACATCCTGACAGTACATGGTCTGTACACTTGTGTGCGCTGAGACTGGACCCTAGCCATCTGACCTGTGTATTTCCATGTACATGTGCATAGTGCCTGCATATTTGCAGTGTTACCTACTGGAAGTGGTACAGCTTGTTTGTTGTACAATGGACTACATGCAGCCCTGCTTACTGTAGCTTTGTTTGCATGCATGTTTTCTTGCAATTACCCTGGAATACTGATCCCACCTGCAATGCATAGTTACAGAGCTTCTGTGGACTCCTAGTAACATCTGCATAGCTTACTATATGTATGTCCATGTCTCACTTGACAGAATGTCACTGTTTGTCCTATTCACATGTACGTTGCCTGTGACACACTGCATATGACTTACCTGGCATTTGTCCACATGAGCAGTTATATATGCTACTGCTAACTAATCACAGGCACTACACCCTCACATATTCATCTTCTGTTGAACCACCTGCTTTGCTAGGGACGGCTTGCACCTGTCACCCCTGGGCTTTCAGATATTGGCAAAGGCTCTTGCTACCCCCATAGTGTCTACGTTAGGCAAGGCTGAAATGACAAACCCACCTTCATAGGTATCACAAGGGATAAGAAACTAAGGGTAATGCTACCCAACGCCAGAAGTCTAAACATCAAGATGCATGCACCCGAAACTCTCCTTGGCATGGAGGACATCGATATATGTGCAGTAACAGATGCCTGGTTCAGGGCTACTGAGAGCACCCCAGCACTACCAGGTTATACCTCATACCATGCTTTTCAGCCCCAAAACTTGGAACGAACCACAAATGGAGGGGGAGTATTGATATTCATCAAAGATACCCACACCTCCAGGTTGGTGGCAAAGCACCAAGCATCAGAGACTATCCATGTGCAACTAACAATGGGTGAAACTGCCTTCCAGGTTATAGCCTGCTACAGACCACCCTCCCAAACCCAAGAACTGCACTCGGCCATCCTGTGAACAGTGGAAATATGAAGGTCTCTCCAAACACCATTATATTGGGCGACGTCAACTACCCAAACATGGACTGGGAGCATGATTCTAGCTCCAACACCCTAGGCCAAAGATTCCTAGAATATTTGAGCTCAAATGCTATGGAACAACTTGTTACCACTCCCACAAGAAGGTGAAACATACTGGACCTGATCATCACCAACATGGGGACTCTATGCTCCAGACCAGAAGTGTATCCCTCACTGGTAAGATCAGACCATAAACTAATCTCACTGGATATTCACATCCCGACACCACCCCCTGCCCAGAACACCACAGTGAACAACTTCTCTAAAGCAAATTCACACTCCTCAAAACTGAGGTGGAAACCTTCAAAGCCCCCGGGCCTGTGGAAACTACAGACCAGACCGTAGATTCCTCTATAAATGCATTCTATGGACACCTTCAGGAATGCATGGATCATGTGATCCCGAATAAAACCAAGACCCAATCCTCCAAAGGCAGACGTCCTGTTTGGTGGACCCCAGCCATAAACAAACTACACAGTAGAAGGAGGAAGCTACTAAATGATACAGCAAAATCCCAAAAAGGGAAGGCATCACTGATCAGTATTAGCAAATACCTACAGGCACTCATAAGATTGTCTAAGGCCAGCTTCGAGAGAAATTGCACAGGACACTAAGGATAATCACAAGGCTTTCTTTAGTTATGTTAGGAACCTGGGTGGTAATTCCCAGATATGCTCAGAGGTAGTCCAAAATGTCAATAGAAACACCAAACCCACAGACATTGCCAACATTCTAGCTGACAGGTTCAGTGCAAACTTCTCACCCCCCCACACCGAAAGGGCAAATATGTATCCCAGCAGAGTGCTGCCCCCCTGACATCTCAGATGCTCAGGTAAGAGCAGCCCTCTCCAAAGCAATACACACTGCATCAATGGGACCAGACAGTGTCCCGGACTGTGTCCTACATGACCTCCAAGACGTGCTACAACCAAACATAAAACTACTGTTCAATCCCAGCCTTACTACAGGATATGTGTCCAAAGTGTGGCGTACAGCAACAGTGGTCCCTCTACAGAAAGGTAGTGCCTCAACGGATCCTGGACACTATCGCCCCATAAGCCACACTAGCTCGGTCTGCAGAGCTATGGAAAGGATCATCATGGACCACATAAATATAGATATTGGGGACCTACAGACACTGGTTCATACCCAGTTTGGCTTTGTTAAGGGCAGATCCTGCCTCTCAAACCTGGTTGATTTCTTTGAAACAGTCACCAAGGCCATTGACGAGGGGAAGGTGGTCCACACAGCCTACCTGGACCTCGCAAAAGCCTTCAATACAATACCCCACTCTGGCATTCTAGAGAAGCTCACCAGCTTAAATATAAACCCCTATGTCACTAGATGGATTGCACACTGGCTCAAGGACAGAACCCACATGGTTAGAATTGCTGGAGCCATGCCAGACTCCAAACCAGTTACAAGTGGTGTCCCACAAGGCTCAGTCCTGGAACCTCTCTTGTTTGGTATATATTTATCGGAGGTACAGGCCAACACGGAAGGACTGTGGCTGACCAAATATGCAGATGACTGCAAACTGGCCGCCATAATTGACTCTCCAGCCGACACAAGCATCTTCCAAAGGGGCCTCATAGAAACAGACAACTTGTGCCAATGCCATGGCCTCCAGCTGAATGCAAAAATGTGTATAGTCATCCCCTTTGGCAAAAACAAAGTGCCCACAAAGTACCACATAGGTGGTACTCCATTACGTACAGAAGAAGTAATTAGGGACCTGGAGACCCAAGTTGATAGCAATCTCTCATTTGACAACCACGTGGCCAAAGTGGTTAGAGAGACATTGTATATAGCCCACCCCATCATGAAGGGATTCACATCTACATCAGGGGAGGACATTGTGCCTCTTTACTCATCCCTCATCGGGCCCATAATTGAGCACAATCCCCCTGTTGGGATGTACCTTACCAGACACCTGCAGCAACTGTAAAGACCCCACAAGTACCTCACCAAGAGGATCAAAGGGCTCAAACAGATGCCATATGCTGACCAGTTAAAGAAACCACAGCTCTACTCAGTGGCATACCGCCTGTTCAGAGGCGATCTGTGCCTAATGTATAATGCCATGTCAAACCCGGAATTAATGGGTATGCTGCACCTGAGAATATCCAAATCCCATCGGGCTACACACTTGAGAGACCTGAACCTCAGCACTGAAATAAGTAGGACGTTCTGGAGGGACAGATTCATAACCCAGAGGCTCACTTCACTCTGGAATAAAATCCCAGTCCAGGTTGGGCAGAGTCCCTCATTGACTCTCTTCAAGAGGAATCTTGATGAGTGGAGGGGACATTGTAGGTTTAGCCCGGGTATCACTTCTGTGTCACTGTTAGACAGAGGCACAGTATACTAACCTCGGAAAAGGGCATGACAAGATATATTTACAATGGATGGCGACAGCCAAACACATTCTGGCTAGGTTCTTAAATGCCCTAGGGCAGATAGCCTAGTATGAAGCTATGAACCTATGAACCTATGTACCTTGTTCCCCATTGGCCCTATGTGCTGTTAATCATCATGGCAATCACAATACTAAGGTAGCATGTGCAAAGGTCAGTTGTCAGTCACCTCTATGGTACAGTTGTGGAATATGTGGGTCATGTGGCAATGTCACAGCTGCCACATGTACACAGTCAACCCTCTCCCCTACACATGGACATACAACACATGTATGAGATGGAACCACATAGCCAAACTGGGGACTAAGCACTCTGAACCCAGTACTGGCATAACCTGTCAGGTGGCATGCAATACTACAGTGACTACAATACCAGTCTGATGTAGACCTACACTGACAGCAATACAAGCACGTGAACACACTGGGCCATTCGTGGAGCCTTAGAATAGCATCCTGCCTGAGCGGCACACACCTCTGCAGCTGGCACACAGGTATACGTTATGCCTGAACACATCACGCATAACACATAGCACACAAATCCTGTGTGCCAAACAGTCACAGCCTGTACGGCTAGACAACACACCTGGTGCAAAGTACACTAGTAATCCAACAAAAAGCACCTTGAATACCAGCGAATGTAGGCACACAGTTTTAATTAAATAGCAAGACAGTTCACACAACACAAGATACACGTTAACGCTGAATTTTTAACAACTACGTTTTCGTCCTGAACTTCATCAGATACTAGTCATCTGTTAATTACACACTTATATACCCCTTAAACAATTTAAATTAGCCAATAGTAATGTAGTTAATAAAAAGTTAAAATTTCTCTAGTTGTAAAGTAAATATATTTAAATATATTTAAAATTCTCAGGTTGTTAAAATGGACATATTTATATGCATAACAATAATAATCAATTTCTCATAAAATCAATTAAATAATAATATTATTATAAATACATTGTAAAAAACATTATGTTAAAAACCTTGTATGTAAAATGCAAAAGGTTATATAATCAAACTGACATAGTTCCATCTACTGGCATAGTTCCATCTACTGGCAATGATGAATATTACACCTATTTGTCATATATTTGAAATCATAGTTTTGCAGATCTCAACTTTAACACAGGGGTGAGGGAGATCATGTCATTAAGCCCTGGGGGCTTACTGGCTTCTAAAACAATTTGCCAGTATAACTCCCTGTATTCCACCAGCGTCTCCCACATCCCACCCCTTGGATCAATAGGTACAACTTCCAATATAAAAAAATGAAATTCTGCTTCTAAACATACCTTAGTATGTTTGTATAGGGAATTTGTTTCACATTTAGTTCTTATATCGTAGGTGTGCTCATAAATTCTTTGTTTAAATTTTCTTTCACTCTTTCCAACATAGAAAGCATCACATTTTTTACACAGGACCAAGTAAATTATCCCTTTAGTACAACAATTAGCAAATGTTTGTAACATCAGTTTCTTGTTTCTTGCTTGTAAATACACTGAATCCCCTGTTATAAGGTAGGGGCAATAACTACAAGTACCACATTTGAATAAACCTTTTCTCTTGTTACTGTTTTTTCCTATTCGGTCCCTAATTCCTCCTTTTTCAAACATTCCTTTTAAATTATTTCCCCTCCTATAGATATATTTTAAATCATTGTCAAAAATATGACTTAAATCAGATACTTTAGAAAAATTCTTCCACTCTCTATCAATAATTTTTCTAATCAGTCCTGATTGTCCGTCGTAGGTGGTTATAATACCAGAAGTGTAATTATCAGTTGAATTCCCTGCATTAACTTTTTGTACATTCAGAACATCTGTATTTTCCATTTTGCCCAAAATAGGGGCAAACCTTTCATTCCTACCTTCCATAACCTCCTTATAAATCTGATCAAATAGTTCTTCTGGATAACCTCTGTTCAAAAACATGCCCTTCAATACTTTGCATTCATTAATAAATGTATAGTCATCAGAAGTCATCCTACATACTCGCACTAGTTGTCCCTTCAGGACACTCCTTTTTTGATAGGGTGGATGTGAACTTGTATAATGTAGGTAGGAATTGGAGAAAGTTTCTTTTCTAAATATTTTAGACTTAAAACCTTTTTCTGTTCTCACTACATTAACATCTAAATAATTTACTTGTTCACAATTAAAATGGTATGTAAAAGTTAAAAAGTCAGTTGTCCTATTTACATATTCAACAAAAGTCTTAAAATCATCTTCTGTGTCATTCCATAGAAAACACAGGTCATCAAGAAATCTGCAATACAATGTCCACTTGTTCTTGTATGTGGAGTTTAAAATGTACTTGTTTTCCCAATATGCCATAATAATATTGGCATATGTGGGAGCACAATGTGCCCCCATAGCTACACCCCTAACTTGCCTAAAATACTCGCCTTGAAAAAAGATGAAATTATTCTTCAAGACAATATCCATCAACAATAAAATAGTTCTGAAGTCATTGTGTGTGATTTCTTTAAAATCTACTAACATTTCTTCAAACCACTCAAGGCCCGTATCATGTGGTATGCTTGTGAACAAGTCAACCACGTCTAATGTACCAAATCCTTTAGTATCAATAATAAATGTATTATCTAATTTCCTCAAAAATTGCCAGGAGTCCTTTAAAATGTAATTGTTATCTGTAACTAATTTCTTCACTTTTTGATCTATAAACTTTGCCAGGGGCGCTGTAACTGAACCTTCAGATGAGACTATTGCCCTTAAAGGTGGATCATCCAAATCCTTATGTACCTTCGGTATTCCAAAAATAGAAGGTATTTTTGGTTTTTCCACGTGTAAAAATTTATAGGTACTAAGATCAATCAAACCTTCCATAAGTAAATCATTTAATAAAACATATATTTTCTTATATGCCACATTAATCTCATTGATGGATATTCTAGCGTACTTAGTAGAATCATTCAAAATATCAAACATTTTACCTTCATAAATTATATGATCCATAAGTACCACGCCTCCGCCCTTATCTGGCTTCATAATTCTAAGATTTTTGTTGTCACATAATAACTTTAAAGTCTCCTGTTCTGGTACAGTTAAATTAGAATATACTGTTTGTCTACGCAATGTTTTTCTTAACTCTTGTTCTAGTCCTAATTCAAAATTCTTTAGCTGAGGGTGTAGCGGGGGATTAAAAATACTTCTACGAACTAATTTCTCTTCACAGATGTTAATTTCCTTTCCTTTAAAAAACAATTCCAGATTTTTCTTCCTAATAAATAACTTAATGTCTATTAACAATTTAAAAATATTAGTTTTCTGTTTAGGAATAAATCCAAACCCTTTAGAAAGTAAATCAAAAAAGGTTTTAGTTATTTCTATCTCTGAATAGTTAAAAATGTTAAAATCATTATATGTCCATTTAAAACCATCCCTATTTAATATTCCTACTGATTCCATACTGGTTGTCTCCTCCCTTGAGCTCCCCAGTTCCTGGTTTTGTAGTTTTTTTGAATTATAATTTACAGGTTCCTTATACATAAGTCTCTCTGACCTATGTAAGGGAGGGAAGGCAGTATCATAATCATCTTGTAAAGGCATTTCATTATCCACATTTTCATTAGTACCATTCTCATAATGATTTCTATTGTTCCTTACCCAAGTTTTTGGTTTGGGGTAATGCTTTTTAGCCTTATATTCATTAATGTCCCTATCTATTTTATTCACCTTTCTGTTTTTAACTTCCATACATTTAGTTTCTAAATTATTAAGTAATTTATTGTACTTCATTCTCTCTTCATCCACAGTGAATAACAAATCATTAAGTATCTCTTTGTTAATACGTTCAACTGTACCCTGTAATTTATCCATTTCACATTCATTATTCCTTATAATAGCCTTTGTTATGTCAAATCCACAATTATCAAATGCTTCTATTAACTGGTTAAAAAGATCAGTGCCTTCAACAACTTTATTTGGATATTTGCATACCCTGAGACCTTTAGGCACTATTTTAAGCTGTAAACAATATTTTAAATATGCATTGTCCATCTCAAGCATTTTGTATTTGTACAAAAAATAATCCAATTCATCAAGCATTTGCACATATGCACCTTTAAAGTTACTGTTATTAGTCTTTTTAATAGTAAAATCAAACTTGACATTTAAAATGTCTTTAAGCTGTCTCTCAGTACCTTGTTTTCCACCATTAATATCGAGTGGATTTTGAATCTCTCCACCATTAAGGTTAGCTCTACTGCGTTGCTGCGGCTGCCTCTGGTTAAGTCCATCAAAAGAAATGTGAGGGAAGCCATCCAAACTTCCCAAAACTGCTTCGTTTTGATCCACGTCCTCTTGGTTAACATTATCATCGTTAACGGCCGTTCCTTCATGCGAAGCTGAACGCCCTGGGACTTCCTGGTTCCCCGGTATGGTATACGACGTCAAAAACGTTGCCATAGATTGGCTGACTGGTGTAAGAAGTCCTACAAGCTGTGTGAGCTGCCCGATAAGCTTTCTGAGCTCCCCAATTTCGTTTCCTTTTGCTCCACTGTCCACAACCCCAGACGCTGGTAATTCCATCCGAACCACTGTAACAAGAACCAAAACACGGAAGGTGCAAAGTACACTAATAATCCAACAAAAAGCACCTTGAATACCAGCGAATGTAGGCACACAGTTTTAATTAAATAGCAAGACAGTTCACACAACACAAGATACACGTTAACGCTGAATTTTTAACAACTACATTTTCATCCTGAACTTCATCAGATACTAGTCATCACACACTTATATACCCCTTAAACAATTTAAATTAGCCAATAGTAATGTAGTTAATAAAAAGTTAAAATGTCTCTAGTTGTAAAGTAAATATATTTAAATATATTTAAAATTCTCAGGTTGTTAAAATTGACATATTTATATGCATAACAATAATAATCAATTTCTCATAAAATCAATTAAATAATAATATTATTATAAATACATTGTAAAAAACATTCTGTTAAAAACCTTGTATGTAAAATGCAAAAGGTTATATAATCAAACTGACATAGTTCCATCTACTGGCATAGTTCCATCTACTGGCAATGATGAAAATTACACCTATTTGTCATATATTTGAAATCATAGTTTTGCAGATCTCAACTTTAACACAGGGGTGAGGGAGATCATGTCATTAAGCCCTGGGGGCTTACTGGCTTCTAAAACAATTTGCCAGTATAACACACCAGCTTTGTGTACTATGTGTTGCATGTGCTATGTTTGGAGGTTGATTGGGTGTCTGCTTTGGAGGCCTCTGTTGGTGTGGTGTGTTTGTAATTTGGGCCTCCGGGAATGTTTTTCTGTGTTTATGTCTTTGGTTTGCAGTTGTGATAGGTCTATGTGGGACTGGGTTTGTGGTGTGTGTCTCCTCCTGACTAGTTTTGGGAGTACTGAGTTGAGGGAACACAGCCTCCAGTTTGGATAGATGGTTGCATCTCTCACATATATTTGTATTTCTTGGGGGGAGTTGGGGGTTGTCTGTGTACTTGGGGCAGGTGTAACATTGCCTCAAGATTCACAGATTCAACTTGTTGTGGCTGGCCTTAGTGGATTGTATGTGTGGACATATTTTATTGCCATACTACTGATCAGTGATTACTTCATTTTTCATGTTTGCTCTATCATGTAGTAGCTTCCTCATTCTCTTGCATGGTTTGGTTATGGCTGGTGTCCACCATGCCAGATGCCTGCATGTATGGCATTGTGTCTTGTTTTAATTTAGGATTGCATAATCCAAGCATTCCTGGCAGTGTTCATGGAATGGCTGTATTACAGGTTCTGAGGTGTGGCCCATATTTTGCACCTGCACAGGACCTTTAATGGATTCCACATCAGTTTGGAGGAGTGGAAATATTGCTTTACACATGTTTTTCACTGTGGTTTTCTGGCCAGGGACTGTGGTCAGGATTTGTATATCCAGTGTGATTACTCTATGATCTGGTTTTACCAGTGAGCAATACACTTCTCGTCTTGCCATCCAGTACCCATGTTGCTGATTATCATATCCAGTATGCTTACCCCTCTTGTGGGAGTGGTACATTGTTCCTGGGCATTTTGGTTTATGGATTCTATGAACTTTTGTCCTACGGTGTTGGAGCTAGTATAATGCTCCCAGTCTATGTCTGGGTATTTTCAGTCACCCAATATAATGTGGTTTGGAGGACTTGATATATTCATGTATTCCAGCATAGGCCAGGTGCAGTTCCTGGTGTTGGGACAGTAGTCTGTAGCAGGCTATAAACTGGGGGCAGTTTTAGCCACTGTTACTTGACCATGGCTAGTCCATGCTGCTTCTTGTTGTGGTACCAACATGGGGGTGTGGTTATCCTTGACAATTATTGCTAGTCACCCTCCTTTTGTAGCTTGTTCCATGTTTTGAGGCTGTACAGCACAGTATGAGGTGTAACCTGATAGTGTTAGGGTGCTGTTGTGAGCCTTGACCCAGTTTTCTGTTACAGCACAGATATCAACATTCTCCATACTGGGTGAGTTTAGACTGCATGCATCTTGCTGTTTCGACTTCTGGCATTGGGTAGCATTACATCTAGGTTCTTATCCCTTCTGATACCTATGGAGGTAGGTTTGTGTTTTGAGCCTTACCTATTCAGGGCACGCTGTGGGTAACAACAGCCTTTGCCAGTATCCATACGGCCTGCACTGATAGGTGCACGCCAGTCCTAGCAGGTGGAGCATCATGTCATGCCCAGCATGTCATCCCAGGCTGGCACACATTGGATCCTCTTTGACTAATTGCGATACTTCAGCCAATTATTGCACTTGATCATCTCATTGTCATATTGTGGCATGATGCTTGGTGAGGGTAGGATGTTAGTCAGGGTCCTCAGGTGTGCATATAGTACATGGTGTTACATTACTTAACACATAGCATTCATGCCTCAGGTGGTGCTGCAGGGCTGCCTCTGTCGGATGCACATATTACACTCCCTGTACATGTTTGTGAGCAGGTCATGTCATTTTAGGCATCCCTGTTATTATTTGAGTGAGTCAGAGGGGGTATCATTCCCAGGGTTCCTACTGAGCCACTGTATGTGCTATGCGTTGCCTCTTTGCCAAGGCCAGGGCATACTCGGCACACCTCCTTCTGCCTACTGGGACAGGCTCAGGTTGTTCCTCCTCCGAGTCACGCTCTGCCTGTGATGGCCTTGGCAATGGTGGGGGGCTGTTTGGCCCAGCTCTATGCTGGTCCTGCTGCAGCTGTTTTTGCAAGATCATATTATGTAGCATAGCACATACCATGACAATTTGGGTACATGTAGTTGGTGTGTACTGCAAGGCTCCACCAGATGTGTCCAGACACCGGAACCGTGACTTGAGCAGCCCAAACACACGCTCTATTACATTACGTGTTTGTGCGTGTGCCTCATTATGGCGTTCCTGTTCAGGTGTGTGCGTTTCTGATGGGTGTCATCAGCCACGGCTCCAATGCATAACCTGCATCCCCACTTGGTGTCCATGTGGGATGTCCCCATTGGCAAATGTCTGGTACAGCTCGTCAAATGCCAGATGTGGGAATCATGGTAGCTCCCAGGGCAGCCAGCACACACATTCATTATTATGCCCTGAGCATCACACACGACCTGGCAGTTGATGGAGGGGAAGCCCTTGCGGTTAATGTAGCCCTACCCCGCTCACCGGCTGGTGCTTTGATGCATATGTGCGTGCAGTCTATTGCACCCACTACCTCAGGGTATTCCGCTATTTGCTGGAAGAGACGCATATTGCTGGCCAATACCTCACAGGCATTGGGGAAATATACATAATCACCGACATGTGCTGACATGGCATCCAGGAACTGGTGCAGTACCCTGGTGGCTGATGCCTGTGATATCCCCATCATATCACCAGTTGGTCTCTGGAAGGTACCTGTTGCTAGTATTCTTAGGCCAACACATACCTTGGTTTCCACTGGGATGGGTTCCCCTCTGTTGGTACTGTGTGTGAGGCGTGGCCTGCACAGCTCCACTATTTGCTGCAGGAGGTCTCTGTCCACTCTATAGCGCTCTACTATCTCCATCTCATGTAACCCGTGGTAGGTGACCCTGGGCCTGTACACTCTTCTCCGTCTCCTCACTGTGGGTTGTCTGGCACCATCTGCATTGTCACCACCCTCAGCAAGTCGCCTATGTCTCATTATGACAGCTATGGCAGCCCCTAACATTTCTGCTCTGAGTTCAGCTTTTTCAGTTTTCACTTCTAATAGCTTACTCCTGTCTTGCAGTGTCTCTTGAGAGAAACATCTTGCACTGCTGTTTGCAGATTTTTAAGTGTTGGGCTGAGCTACTATTCTGCCTGTGTAATTGCCTGCTTCTAATTGTTTTCACCTGCTAGCTCCAGCAGTATTCCCTGCTAGCTTCCTACTAATTCTGTTGCTTCCTTTTCCTTTCTGTTTCCTCACGGGGAGCAGCGTGTATACCAGCAGAAACACGCTCACAGTGGCTTACACGCACACATGCTTACGGTTCAGAATCTGCTTATTCGGGTTAAACGCGCACACCCATGCAAACAGTGTTACAAGTCTGCCAACAGGCTCCCACATGCTCAGTCTGCCCTACACGTGTGCACACCAGCGCAAACAGTGTTAAACATCTCCCAACACACTCCCACATGTTCAGTCTGCCTTACACATGCACACTGTCTTACTCAGCTTCATGGCGTGCACGTGCGCATGCACGCCCAGCAAGAAACTTTGGTGTAGGCAACAGTGTACACCTTCCATTTCTTGACTTTCCCATGCTTATGTTGTGGCACTCCTCTTTCCATGATATGTGTCTGACATCTGTCATGTAACTTTCACCTCCAATGAACTGCATTTCTTTCTGCCATTCCCCCCGTGATGTCACCTATCTCCTACTCTGTTCCTCCCCTTCTGTAACTCTTACACTACTCAGAATGTGCTCATTTGCTATGTGACAGTGGAATTCAATATCCTAACACTCATTTGCATCAGATTGCCTACTAATGCTTAGTTATATCTCTTAGACTCAGCTTCCCCCCTTAGCAACCACTAAACGGTGGCCATGTTGTTTTGGTCTGCTGGTCCCTGCATTGTAAATCCATGTATTGCATAAAACCCACATTTGTGGGTTTATAACCTTCATTTTTATATTTTATACAGCGCAGCCCGTTTGCGCGGGGCTGCGCTGGGTTTAAACATTGGCGACCGCCGGAAAAAAAAATTATATTTTTATTACTTTTGCATCAGGTTACCTTGCCAATGGCCACATATTTGGCCATTGGCATGCTGCCTGACACATATGCACCCTTTATTTGGAGCTGACATGGCTTCGTTGTGAATTTTGCAGAAACGTACTCAGTTGTCAACTGAGTACATTTCTGCAGCTAAAACGGCTCTTACACGGGCTGTTTTAGGCTTCCTGGATTGCTAATCAACCTCATTTGCATGCTATTCAGCTCCAAGTGAGGTGATTAGCTTATCCACGCCCACTCCGTGTAAGAGACATTTTAGCTGGTCTCTTACACGGACTTTGGGCTGTTCCTGGATCGCGAAGGCTGCATGGAGTCTTACACTACTCTTAGACTCTGTGCAAGTCTAATGAAGTGAGTTATAACTGACAGGACTGATGTAACTCTTTGTACTGCAAGAAATACTCATGTAATGAGAGTACGTTATAACTGTCGAACAAAAGCTGGACAAGCAAAGCCAAGGAATGATGCAATATATTTATTTAACCACAAAGCTTTCAGGTTAAAACCCTTACTCAGTGTGATTTAATGAAACAGTTAAATGAAACACATTTTATATAAAAAGCTAGTGACACAGCCAACCAATCATAAAAGCCAAACTTCTTAAAGCTGAATTTATAGATTCTTTCATGCTTCAGTAATAGGAACAACAGGTTACATACAACCTCTGTACATATATAACAATCAATGTAGTAAAATAACACTAAAATACTATATGCTAAAAATTACACTTTTACCTGTTTCTCTTTCAATACTAGTTTAATGCTTAGAGCAGCATTAAGACCAGGAACTATGTTATAACTCACTGGGCTCAAGGACATCTCTGTGCTGCAAGAACTACTTACTATGTAAAGAGGATAGTTTACAATTCACAGGCCTCAAGGGCATGTCTGTACTGCAAGTAATGCTTATTATTAATTGAGTGCTTGTTACAACTCCAGAGGGCTTAAGGACTTCTCTGTGCTGCACAAAATACTCGTTATGTAATGAAAGTGTGTTACAACTCATAGGTTCATAAGTTCATAGGTAGGTACTAGGCTATTGGCCCTGGGGCCTATACAAGCCCAGCCAAAAAGGTACCCTGACTTTTGCCACCCAAGAAAATTATTTTCCTGTGCCACTGTCGAGCAGAGCCACAGAAGTGATCCCTGGGGTGAATTTCCTATTTCCCATCCAGTCATCAAGATTTTTCCTAAAGAGTGCTAATGAGGAGCTTTGTTTGATATAGATAGGTAGTTTATTCCAGAGTATGGGAAGTCTCTGGGACAGGAATCTATCCTTCTGGCATGTTCTGTTTATTGTGGTGACAAGGTTTAGGTCCCTAGAGCATGTAGCTCGGAGGGATTGGGATTTCTTTAAGTGGAGCATGTCCAACAGCTCTGGGTTTGACATAGCTTTGTATTTTAGGCAGAGATCACCTCTGAGTAGGCGATATGTGACGGAGTAAAGCTGGAGTTTTTTGAGACGGTCTGCATAGGGCATATGTTTGAGGCCGGTAATCCTCTTTGTGAGGTATTTCTTCAGCCTTTCCAGTTTTTGCAGATGTCTTGTGAGGTACATACCAAAAGGGGCATTGTAGTCTATAATGGGTCTAATGAGTGATAAGTAGAGGGGAACAATGACCTCTTTTTTTCTGGATGAGGAACCTTTTGTGATGAGATGTGCCATGTAGAAGGATTTCCTGATTACTGTGGCAATGTGATTATCAAAGGAGAGACTACTGTCCACCCTTGTCCCAATGTCTCTTATCACACTTGTGGTTCATAGGTTCATAGGTTCATACTAGGCTATCTGCCCGAGGGCATTTACAAGCCTAGCCCATAGTTTTGTGGCTTACGCCACCCCTTTAGTATGGGGAACTATACCCATTATTTTGCTGTGCCTCTGTCGAGCAGTGACACTGAGGTAATCCCTGGGGTATATCTGCGATCTCCCATCCATTGGTCAAGATTTCTCTTGAACAAGGCCAGCGAGGTGCTCTGCCTCACATATACCAGGATTTTATTCCACAGCATAGGGAGTCTTTGGGTGATGAATCTATCCCTCCAGCACGTCCTATTAATAGCCGTGTCGAGGTTTAAGTCTCGGGGGCTTGTGGCTCTGACGGATCTAGATTTTTTGAGGTGAAGCATATTCATCAAATCTGGGTTTGACATGGCCTTGTATGTTAGGCAACGGTCACCTCTGAGCAAGCGGTAAGCGACTGAATAGAGCTGGAGTTCTTTCAGTCGGGCAGCATAGGACAGATGTTTGAGACCCTTTATCCTTTTGGTGAGGAACTTTTGTGGCCTCTCCAGCTGCTGCAAGTGTCGGGTCAGATACATTCCGAATGGGGCATTGTACTCAATCATTGGTCTGATGAGTGATGAGTATAGGGAGACTATGACCTCCCTTGATCTAGATGAGAATCCCTTCATGATAAGGTGGGCAATGTAGAAGGTCTTCCTAACTACTTTAGCTACATGGGTGTTGAATGACAGACTACTATCAACCTGGGTCCCCAGGTCCCTGATAACTTCTTCTGTGCTCAGTGGATTGCCACCTATTTGGTAGCTAGGGTAACCTTGTTTTTCGAAGGGTATGACTATGCATTTTTGGCATTTAACTTTAGGCCATGGCTGTGGCACCAGTTATCCGTTTCTGTGAGACCCTACTGAAGGATATCTGTGTCAGATGTGTTTTCTACTATGGCCCAGTTTGCAGATATCTGCAAACTTTGTCAGCCATAACCCTCCTGTGTTTGCTTGTACTTCGGAAAAGTAGATGCCAAACAAGAGTGGGCCCAGGACTGAGCCCTGTGGTACACCACTTGTGACAGGCTTTGAGTCTGACATGGCGCCAGCAACTCTGACCCTGTGGGTTCTGTCACTCAGCCAGTTTGCAACCCATCTTGTGATGTATGGGTTAACATTTAAGCTGATGAGTTTTTCAATGATACCCGAGTGGGGTATTGTATCGAAGGCCTTCGCCAGATCGAGGTAGGCTGTATGGACTGCCTTGCCCTCATCAATGGCTTTGGTGACTGTTTCGAAAAAGTCAACCAAGTTTAGAAGGCATGATCTGCCTTTGACAAAGCCAAACTGGGATGGATCCAAAGTCTGTAAATTCCCTATGTCTTTATTTATGAGGTCCATTATGATCCTCTCCATGGCTTTGCAGATAAGGCTTGTCAAGCTAATGCGTCGGTAATTTCCAGGGTCGGTGGAGGCACCGCCTTTGTGAAGTGGGACCACAGTTGCAGTGCGCCACTCCTGGGTGTATCCAGAGGTAAGACTATAATTAAACAGCTGTCCTAGCTGTGGGTTTAATTCCTCGTTGAGTTCGTGGAGCACACAGCTGGGGACACCATCAGGTCCCATGGATGCTGTGTTTTTGCTTTGGAGAGAGCAGTTCTCACTTGGGCGTTGGAGATGTTTGGGGGCTGCAATCGCTTGGTATAGATATCTCTCCTTTTGGGGGGGAGAAGTTTGCACTGAACCTGTCAGCCAGTATGTTGGCAATGTCTGTAGGATCAGTAATCTTCACATCATTTTGAACTAGTTCTGAGCATATCTGGGAGTTTCCTCCCAGGTTTCTAACATAGCTAAAGAAGGCCTTATGATTGTCTTTTGAGTCTTTAGCTATTTTTCTCTCAAAATTTGCTTTGGATGATTTTATGAGAGCTCTTAGTTTTTTACTTATAGTGATCAAGGGTGTCTTACCTTTTAAGGATTTTGCTCTATCTTGTAGTAGCTTCCTCCTTTTGTTGTAGAGTTTGTTTATGGCTGGGGTCCATGTTGTAGTTCATGAGTACAGAGTTTTTACAAAAGGGGATGACAATGCACATTTTTGCATTGAGCTTGAGGCCATGGCTTTGACACCAGGCATCTGTCTCAGTGAGGCCCTTTTGTAGGATGTCCACATCATTAGGAGTTTTGATTATGGCTCCTAGTTTGCAGTCATCTGCAAACTTCATTAGCCAAAGACTTTCTGTGTTAGCCTGTACTTCAGAGAAGTAGATACCAAACAGGAGAGGACCCAGGACTGAACCCTGTGGTACTCCACTTGTCACTGGTCTGAAGTCGGATTTGGAGTCTGCTACTTTCACAGTGTGGGTTCTGTCAGTGAGCCAGTTGGCAACCCATCTTGTGACATAGGGATTTATACCTAGTTTAGTGAGTTTATCTATAATTCCAGAGTGGAGGATGGTGTTGAAAGCCTTGGCAAGATCCAAATAGGCTGTGTGAACCACCTTACCCTCGTCTACAGCTTTGGTGACTGCTTCAAAGAAGTCTATCAGGTTTAGGAGACATGATCTGCCTTTTACAAACACAAACTGGGTGGGGTCCAGAGTTTGGAGATTACCAATGTCTTTGTTTATACCTTCCATGGCCTTGCAAACCAGGCTCATCAGGCTAATGGGGCGGTAGTTCCCAGGGTCCGTGGTGGCTCCCCCCCCTTGTGGAGTGGGATAACCGTCGTTGTGCGCCATTCAGCAGGCACAAAGCCTGAGGTGAGGCTATGACTGAACATGGTACCTAGGTGGGGTGCCAGTTCATTCTGTAGTTCATGTAGAATGCAACCTGGGATGTTGTCTGGTCCCATGGATGCTGTGTTCTTGGCTTTGGAGAGTGTGGTTTTTACCTGTGCAGCCATGATTACAGGAACTTCGCATTCTTCCGGTATAGAGATGGCACTGAACCTATCTGCCAAGATGTTGGCAATAGCAGCTGGGTCTGTATATTTAGTGCCATTGTGCTGTAACTCAGAGCAGATCTGAGTGTTGCCATTGAGATTCTTGACATAGCTATAGAATGCTTTGTGGTTGTATTTAGAATCAGTGGCGATTTTATTTTTGTAACTAGCTTTGGAGGATTTTATCAGGGATCACAGCATCTTACTGAGGCTGACCAGGGAGCTCCTCCACTTATGGGATTTTACTCTCTTTTGCAACAGTTTCTTCCTTTTATTGTAAAGTTTGTTTATGGCAGGGGACCACCAGATTGGCTTCCATTTTTGGAGGATAGCATCTTGGTTCTGTTTGGGATAGCACAATCTATGCACTTGTGTAAGTGCTTATAAAGTGCAATTGTGTAGGATTCAGTAGTCATAACTGTATTGTCCATCTGCGTGGGTCTCATGAAGTTCACCACTTCTGTCTTAAGAAGCATAAAGTTGGCTTTGGAGAATTTTTTTACCATGTTTTCCTTAATGGGGGGGGGGGCTGAATGTGGATATCTAGGGTAATTAGTTTATGGTCGGATCGGACCAATGAGGTGTTGACTTCAGGTGTGGAACACCAGTCACTCATGTTTGTAATGACTAGATCTAGGATATTGTTGCCCCTGGTGGGGGTGTGGATAAGTTGATCCAGGGCATTGGAGTTTATGAATTCCAGAAAGCGTTGAGCAAAGGAGTTGGTACATGAGTAGTTTTCCCAGTTAATGGTGGGGTAGTTGAAATCGCCCATTATTAGGGTGTTTGGTTGAACCCTAATATTTTCCAGTACATCAAGAAAAGAGGAGTGGGAATTCTGGGGCATGGTGGGGGATCTGTAGCAAGCTACAATTTGGATTGTAGTTTTGCCCAGAGTTAGTTGCACTTGGATAACCTTGGCTGTATTATGCTGAGCAACTAGCCTGGAGGTGTGGATATCCCTAATGAATATGGAGACATCTCCACTTTTGGTGCTCCGGTCTAGGTTACATGGCCGAAACGTGTGGCATGAGTTATAGCCTGGTAGTGCAGGGGTGCTCTCTGGAGCCTTGAACCAGGTCTCAGTCACTGCACAGATATCGATGTTCTCCATTTTAAGGAGTACCTCGAGTGAGTGCATTTTGAGATTTAGACTTCTAGCATTGAGTAGCGTCACCCTCAGTTTCTGCTTGCCTATTCCTGTTATGGTGGTGAATTTGTCATTTGAACCTTGCCTAAAAAAGGCACTATAGGGATGGCAGGAACCTTAGCCAGTATCCGGAATCCCAGGGGTGACAGGTGCAGGCCATCTCTGGCAAAGCATTGTGGTCTGTCGACCATGTCATCCCAGGCAGATACTGGATCCCTTTAGAATGACACCAGAAGCTTAGCCAATTGTTGAAGTCAGTCATTCTGTCCTTGTACTGCGGCATCATTCTTGGTGATAGCAGAATGCTACTCAGGGCTAGGGTCATACCTGCCTGGATTACAAGATCGGAGAGCTCCTCCATGTCTCTTTTCATGTAGTCCAGGGAGGTATGTCTTAGGTCATACACACCAACATGGACAATGGCAGAGTCATATTTGTACTTGTTGTGGAGTGACCTGAGTGCGTGGGTTATGTGGCGGATCCTGGCACCCGACAGGCAGCTGACAGTAACCTTCTCCTTCTTTAGCCTGGTGAATGGAATATCAGTGTGCCTGACTATAGAGTCACCTATGACTAGTGTGTTGGATACGTTGTTTTGCCTTATTGGCTGTGGTTGAGTGGCGCACTGAGTCTGCGGGCTATGTGTCATTTGGATTGTGTTGGGGGGGGTTCTTGCATTTCTGCTTTGGAGGTCTCTGTTGCTTGAGATTATTATTGAGAGCCTCCGCAAATGTTTTTATGTTTCTATGTGTGGATTTTGGTGGTGTAGATTTAGTGAGACTATGTGATGAGTGTGGTATGGTGCAAATGTTTACCTTCTCCTCTTGACTGTCAAGTTCAGTCTTGGTTGGAGAGAGCTTTACCTCCAGTTTGGCTAGATAAGTGCATCTCTCACAGGTTGTAGTGTTGGATGGTAGGAGGAGAGGGTTGTCTGTGTACATGAGGTAATTTCTACATTGCCCCAAGATGCCCAAATTCATTAGATAGACAGGAGAGAACACTGGGAGCTGACCCTTGGACATGCCTTAATAAAAAACTATTTTCCTTTAGATAAGTGAGGAAAGTGAGTACAATAGCTGTTTTTCTCTAAGCAATTAAGGAAAGTAAGTACTAAAACTGTTTTCCTCTAGGTAATGAGGAAGGTTGAGTGCTGTAGTAATTAGTAGGTTATTTAGTGCTTACAACAAGTTCTGAACAAGTGCTGATCACGAATAAGCAAATTCAAGTGCTAAAACTAATAATCTGTATCTGGACTAATCTAGTTACAGGAAAGGGGGGAACAGTGCAAATGCAGGCTTTTAAATCAGAAAGTTGAGAGAGATGGAAAAATTGCCCAAATGGCCAATAACTACAATTTCTGGGCCAGAATCAATCCTTATGTGGTAGATAGGTTACGTAGTTCTTACCACTCCCAGTGATAAGCTAGAAGGCTTCCCTCCAACACAGAAAGCTTGGGGGGGGGCTCAGAAGCTTACATACAGTCCTGGATACAGCAAATCTGAATCTGGATTACACTAGTTATAGGAAAGGTAGGAAACAGGCTTAGATTTATATATATATATATATATATATACAGAAAAGTAGCTAAAGCAACATTAAAAACAATTCAGATGCAGTGCAAGCTAGCACACAAGTATGCAGCAATGTTAGACCAAACAGTTTAAAAAAATGCAATAAAATTAAAAATGACTAAAAACAAGTGCAGAAGGAGTCTGTTAGGTTGAATGAGGTAAAGAGATGGGGGGGGATGTCCCAGATCAAATCTACAGTGGGGGAGGGCAACTGCAAAAGCCTCCAAATTTAAACAGCAAGACAGGAATTTGGAGGGTAGGTAGGGGAAAACCAACACCTTCAGCAGAGATCTGAAAAAATATACAGTGAAGCAAAAATAACAGTGCACAACTCTGAAGTCAGCCAGCAATGATATAAAATTAGTCAAACAATTATCAGTACACAACTCTGAAATGCCAGAAAAATATACTCAGCTGTGTTATATATAGATAGTTTGAAGAGCACTCTGTCAGGACACAGGAAGGCTCCAGCAATAGGGGTAATAGGACTCCAGGACCTCTCTGTACTGCAACAAATAGTAATAAGGGCATTTCTCAACTCACAGGACTCAAGGACATCTCTACTCTGAAATAAATATGTATCATGTAATGAGGACATGTTAAAACTCACTGGACTGAGTGAAGGACCTCTCTGTACTACAACAAATACTTATTGTGTAATGAGGGCATGTTACAGGACACAGGGCACAAAGACATACAAAAACATGAGTTTTAACCATTCATTAAACTTAATAAAGTCCTTCTGAAATCTTGTTTTGTTTTGCTTAAGCTCAAATTTTCATTCAAAATGTGCAATAAATATACTTAATAATTAATCAGACAGAGGTGAATACATCATATAAACTGAATGCTAAATTCCACCTGATACATTTCAGGGGAGTGGGATCTTAAAATGTATCCCAGAAAAAAGGTAGTTAATTTTGTCCCATGTTCATGTTTTATGTGCTTTCAGCATAGGTTTGGGAGAGTACTCTAAACAATATTTTTTGAAAAATCAGTAATAATTATACAGAAATAAAGATTGTAGTGCATCCCATTAAATTGTTTACTAGAATAATTAATGTCTTATATATCTTGTGTACGTACAAGTTTTTGGGTATGCCAATCAATCACAGTTATATAGAAAAGAGGTTGGAGTACTTATTCATACAGAAAATCAGCAGAAAGAGAAAAATGAGTCTAGCTTGTAGTGTGCTCTGGGATTGCACAGATCATTGTCTTCCTGTATCGTGGAGGTCTATTATAACTTAGTAGTTAAAGTGGAGGAGGAGATGGAAGACTTAGATGTTACATTTCAGAGGTGTTATTGAATCACACACTCCTTCATTACTGTTCAAGACAGCTGTATTCAGTACATCCCATGCTGACTGCACTGATCAACACACACATAATCACACATGTTATTAACACCCAACTGCAGGCTGACCTACCAGGATGAAATGCTGCTTACCCAATGATCATCTCTTTGCCTTTTGCCTCCAGTCTTTTAAAGGTGTCCTTGATGCCATAGTGAATTCTATTTTCTCCAGAGTACCAATCTGATGGCTTCAACAGATTTTGTTTGGTTATGTGAAGTATTCACTTTGGTCAGAGTGTTGAATGAACACACCAAAGTGGCAGCTTATGACAATGATGGGCATACCTGATAATGGAATTACAGTTCAAGATGATTGTGGAAACTAGGGCAGAACTTGCCTAGGCTTGCAAGGGCCCTAGGGCCGTTAGCTTAGTAACTTCCTATGATCCTGTGTTCCTATGATATCAAACTGCAGCAGTGGGATGGGCTAACCAAATTGATGGTCACATCCACATTTAGATGACAGGATCCCTGGGCTGAAATGACAGCTGAGACAAGGTAGGTTCCTGGTCAGTAGGCATATCTACATTTGGATGACAGGAGGATTGGGCTGAAAAGACAGCTGATGCCAGGTAGGCTCATAGTCAGTTGGTAGGCAAATCCACATTCAGGTAACAGGAGACTTGGACTGAAATGACAGCTGATGCCAGGTAGGTTTATAGTCAGTAGGCAAATCCACATTTAGATGACAGAAGGCTTGGGCTGAAATGATGGCTGATGGCACATAGGTTCATAGTCAGTTAGTGGACATATCCACATTTAGATGACAGGAGGATTGGGTGAAATGATAGCTGATGCCAGGTAGGTTGATAGTCAGTTAGTAGGCATTCCCACATTTAGATGACAGGAGGCTTGGGGTGAAATGACAGCTGATGACAGAGAGGTTCATACTCAGTAGGCATATCAGCATTCAGATGACAGGAGGAATGGGCTTAAATGACAGCTGATCCCAGACAGGTTCATAGTCAGTTAGTAGGCATATCCACATTTATATGACAGGAAGCTTGGGGTGAAATGACAGCTGATGCCTGGTCAGTTCATACTCAGTTAGCAGGCATGTCCACATTTAGATGACAGAAGGCTTGAGCTGAAATGACTGCTGACGCCACGTACATTCATAGTCAGTAGGCATATCCACATTGAGATGACAGGAGGTTTAGGCTGAAATGACAGCTGATGCCAGGTAGGTTCATAGTCAGTTAGTAGGCATATCCACATTCAGATGACAGGAGGCTTGGACTGAAATTACAGCTGATGCCAGGTAGGTTCATAGTCAGTTAGTTGGCATATCCACATTTACATGACAAGAGGCTTGGGTTGAAATGACAGCTGATGCCAGATAGGTTCAAACTCAGTAGGCATATCCACATTCAGATGACAGGAGGATTGGACTGAAATGACAGCTGATGCCAAAAAGGTTCATAGTCGGTTAGTAGGCATATTCACATTTAGATGACAGGAGGCTTGGGCTGAATGACAGCTGATGCCAGGTAGGTTCATAGTCAGTAGGCATATCCACATTCAGATGACAGGAGGCTTGGGCTGAAATGAAAGGTAGGTTCATAGTCAGTTAGTAGGCATATCCACATTTAGATGACAGGAGGCTTGGGGTGAAATGACAGCTGATGCCAGGTAGGTTCCTAGTCAATAGGCATATTCACATTCAGATGACAGGAAGCTTGGGCTGAAATGACAGATGATGCCAAGTAGGTTCCTAGTCAGTTAGTAGGCATATCCACATTTAGATGACAGGTGGCTTGGGCTGAAATGACAGATGATTCCAGGTAGGCTCATAGTCAGTTAGCAGGCATATTCACATTTACATGACAGGAGGCTTGGGCTGAAATGACAGCTGATGCTAGGTAGGTTCATAGTCAGTTAGTAGGCATATCCACATTTACATGACAGGAGGCTTGGGCTGAAATGACAGCTGATGCCAGGTAGGTTCATAGTTAGTAGTAATATCCACATTTAGATGACAGGAGGCTGGGGCTGAAATGACAGCTGATGCCAGGTAGGTTCATAGTCAGTTAGTAGGCATATCCACATTTAGATGACAGGAAGCTTGGGGTGAAATGACAGCTGATGCCAGGAAGGTTCATAGTCAGTAGGCATATTCACATTCAGATGACAGGAGGACTGGGCTGAAATGACAGCTGATGCCAGGTAGGTTCATAGTCAGTTGGTAGGCTTACCCACATTTAGATGACAAGAAGCTTGGACTGAAATGACAGCTGATGCCAGGTAGGTTCATAGTTAGTAGGCATATCCACATTTAGATGACAGGAGGCTTGAGCTGAAATGACAGCTGATGCCAAGTAGGTTCATAGTCAGTTAGTAGGCATATCCACATTTAGATGACAGGTGGCATGGGCTGAAATGATAGCTGATGCCAGGTAGGTTCATAGTCAGTTAGTAGGCATATCCACATTTAGATGACAGGAGGCTTGGGGTGAAATGACAGCTGATGCCAGGTAGGTTCATAGTCAGTTAGTAGGCATATCACATTTAGATGACAGGAGGCTTGGGATGAAATGACAGCTGATGCCAGGTAGGTTCATAGTAGGCATATCCACATTCAGATTACAGGTGGCTTGGGCTGAAATGACAGCTGATGCTAGGTAGGTTCATAGTCAGTAAGTAGACTTATCCACATTTACATGACAGGAGGCTTGGGCTGAAATTACAGCTGATGCCAGGTAGGTTCATAGTCAGTTAGTAGGCATATCCACATTTAGAAGACAGGAGGCTTGGGGTGAAATGACAGCTGATGCCAGGTAGGTAACAAGTCAGTAGGCATATTCACATTCAGATGACAGGTGGCTTGGGCTGAAATGACTGCTGATGCTAGGTAGGCTCATAGTCAGTTAGTAGGCATATCCGCATTCAGATGACAGGAGGTCTAGGCTGAAATGACAGCTGATGCTAGATAGGTTCATAGTCAGTTAGTAGGCATATCCACATTTAGATGACAGGAGGCTTGGACTGAAATTACTGCTGATGCCAGGTAGGTTCATAGTCAGTAAGTAGGCATATCCACATTTACATGACAGGAGGCTTGGGGTGAAATGACAGCTGATGCCAGATAGGTTCATACTCAGTAGGCATATCCACATTCAGATGACAGGAGGATTGGGCTGAAATGACAGCTGATGCCAGTAATGTTCATAGTCAGTTAGTAGGCATATCCACATTTAGATGACAGGAGGCTTGGGGTGAAATGACATCTGATGCCAGGTAGGTTCATAGTCAGTAGGCATATCCACATTCAGATGACAATAGGTTTGGGCTGAAATGACAGCTGATGCTACGTAGGTTCATAGTCAGTTAGTAGACTTATCCACATTTACATGACAGGAGGCTTGGGCTGAAATGACAGCTGATGCCAGGTAGGTTCATAGTCAGTTAGTAGGCATATCCACATTTAGATGACAGGAGGCTTGGGGTGAAATGACAGCTGATGCCAGGTAGGTTCCTATTCAGTAGGCATATCCACATTCAGATGACAGGAGGCTTGGGCTGAAATGACAGCTGATGCCAGGTATGCTCATAGTCTGTTAGTAGGCATAACCACATTTAGATGACAGTTGTCTTGGGCTGAAATGACAGCTGATGCCAGGTAGGTTCATAGTCAGTTGGTAGGCATATCCACATTCAGATGATAGGAGGCTTCAGCTGAAATGACAGCTGATGCCAGGTAGGTTCATAGTCAGTTAGTAGGCATATCCACATTTAGATGACAGGTGGTTTGGGCTGAAATGACAGCTGATGCTAGGTAGGTTCATAGTCAGTTAGTAGGCATATCCACAATTACATGACAGGAGGCTTGGGCTGAAATGACAGCTGATGCCAGGTAGGTTCATAGTCAGTTAGTTGGCTTATCCACATTCAGATGGCAGGAGGCTTGAGTTGAAATGACAGCTGATGCCAGGAAGGTTCATAGTCAGTTAGTAGACATATCCACATTTAGATGACAGGAGGCTTGGGCTGAAATGACAGCTAATGCCAGGTAGGTTCATAGTCAGTTAGTAGGCATATCCACATTCAGATGACAGGAGGCTTGGGGTGAAATGACAGCTGATGCCAGGTATGTTCATAGTCAGTTAGTAGGCATATCACATTTAGATGACAGGAGGCTTTGGATGAAATGACAGCTGATGCCAGGTAGGTTCATAGTCAGTAGGCATATCCACATTCAGATGACAGGTGGCTTGGGCTGAAATGACAGCTGATGCTAGGTAGGTTCATAGTCAGTAAGTAGACTTATCCACATTTACATGACAGGAGGCTTGGGCTGAAATGACAGCTGATGCCAGGTAGGTTCATAGGCAGTTAGTAGGCATATCCACATTTAGATGACCGGAGGCTTGGGGTTAAATGACAGCTGATGTTAGGTAGGTAACTAGTCAGTAGGCATATTCACATTCAGATGACAGGAGGCTTCGGCTGAAATGACAGCTGATGCCAGGTAGGCTCATAGTCATTAAGTAGACTTATACACATTTATATGACAGGAGGCTTGGGCTGAAATGACAACTGATGCCAGGTAGGTTCATAGTCAGTTAGGCATATCCACATTTCGATGACAGGATGCTTGGGGTGAAATGACAGCTGATGCCAGGTAGGTAACTAGTCAGTAGGCATATTCACATTCAGATGACAGGAGGCTTGGGCTGAAATGACAGCTGATGCCAGGTAGGCTCATAGTCAGTTAGTAGGCATATCCACATTCAGATGACAGTAGGCTTGGGCTGAAAGACAGCTGATGCCAGGTAGGTTCATAGTCAGTTAGTAGGCATGTCCACATTTAGATGACAGAAGGCTTGGGCTGAAATGATAGATGATGCCAGGTAAGTTCATAGTGGCTAGGGCTGAAATGACAGCTGATGCCAAGTAGGTTCATAGTCAGTTAGTAGGCATATCCACATTTAGATGACATGAGGCTTGGACTGAAATTACAGCTGATGTCAGGTAGGTTAAAAGTCAGTAGGTATATCACATTTACATGACAGGAGGCTTGGGGTGAAATGACAGCTGATGCCAGGTAGGTTCATAGTCAGTAGGCATATCCACATTTACATGACAATAGGTTTGGGCTGAAATGACAGCTGATGCTATGTAGGTTCATAGTCAGTTAGTAGACTTATCCACATTTACATGACAGGATGCTTGGCCTGAAATGATATCTGATGCCAGGTAGGTTCATAGTCAGTAGGCATATCCACATTTAGATCGATCGTCAGTTCAGTAGGCATATCATTTAGGA
>NC_056747.1:35501816-35536451 GCF_019279795.1 Protopterus annectens
AACCCAAACAACCTGCTGGCCAGCTTCTCCTCATTTTCATACTAGGCAAGAAATGGAACACTCTCCCTCCTTCACTTAGTACTATACCAAACTCAGAAACCTTAAAAACCCAACTTTTCTCATACCTGTCATCCAAATGGAAATGCTCCTGCTTACACCCTACCTACATTAAAGGGAATTCCCCAAAGAGTTCTTCATAGTCCTTGTTCCTCACCTCCCTCTAACTCATATTTCTATTCTCTTACAACAGACTCAAGCTCTCAGTCACTGATTAAGCAATCTCTCACTTGAGTCCAAGTATGTATATATTGTAAATAGTAAATTACTTCTATTGACTGCACATTAAGTATATACCTTACTTAATTAGAATAACTGCATGCAAACTGTCTCACCCCTACTAGTATAATAACACAAGAACCGTAGATCTTTTATTATAAAGACAGTTGATCATGCTTGCTCTGAATGCAAACACATGTAAACTGTGTTCTCAAATATCTGTTAACTGTGTTGCATGCTGAACTTTTTATGCATTTGCATTTCCTTACTATATGAATATTGTACATGTACTTTTATAATTATGTAACCCTTACTGTATTGCTTATGGAGCTTTTCTCCCTGGGCCTCCACTGAAAACGGGCACTTTCAGGCCCAGTGGACTTCCCTGGTAATCAAACTGAAAATAAATAAATAAATAGATTGATAAATAAATCTGAATGTGGATATGCCTACTGACTATGAACCTACCTGGCATCAGCTGTCATTTCAGCCCAAGCCTCCTGTCATCTAAATGTGGATATGCCTACTAACTGACTATGAACCTACCTGGCATCAGCTGTCATTTCAGCCCAAGCCTCCTGTCATCTAAATGTGGATATGCCTACTAACTGACTATGAACCTACCTGGCATCAGCTGTCATTTCAGCCCAAGCCTCCTGTCATCTAAATGTGGATATGCCTACTAACTGACTATGAACCTACCTGGCATCAGCTGTCATTTCAGCCCAAGCCTCCTGTCATCTAAATGTGGATATGCCTACTAACTGACTATGAACCTACCTGGCATCAGCTGTCATTTCAGCCCAAGCCTCCTGTCATCTAAATGTGGATATGCCTACTAACTGACTATGAACCTACCTGGCATCAGCTGTCATTTCAGCCCAAGCCTCCTGTCATCTAAATGTGGATATGCCTACTAACTGACTATGAACCTACCTGGCATCAGCTGTCATTTCAGCCCAAGCCTCCTGTCATCTAAATGTGGATATGCCTACTAACTGACTATGAACCTACCTGGCATCAGCTGTCATTTCAGCCCAAGCCTCCTGTCATCTAAATGTGGATATGCCTACTAACTGACTATGAACCTACCTGGCATCAGCTGTCATTTCAGCCCAAGCCTCCTGTCATCTAAATGTGGATATGCCTACTAACTGACTATGAACCTACCTGGCATCAGCTGTCATTTCAGCCCAAGCCTCCTGTCATCTAAATGTGGATATGCCTACTAACTGACTATGAACCTACCTGGCATCAGCTGTCATTTCAGCCCAAGCCTCCTGTCATCTAAATGTGGATATGCCTACTAACTGACTATGAACCTACCTGGCATCAGCTGTCATTTCAGCCCAAGCCTCCTGTCATCTAAATGTGGATATGCCTACTAACTGACTATGAACCTACCTGGCATCAGCTGTCATTTCAGCCCAAGCCTCCTGTCATCTAAATGTGGATATGCCTACTAACTGACTATGAACCTACCTGGCATCAGCTGTCATTTCAGCCCAAGCCTCCTGTCATCTAAATACATGCCTACTAACTGACTATGAACCTACCTGGCATCAGCTGTCATTTCAGCCCAAGCCTCCTGTCATCTAAATGTGGATATGCCTACTAACTGACTATGAACCTACCTGGCATCAGCTGTCATTTCAGCCCAAGCCTCCTGTCATCTAAATGTGGATATGCCTACTAACTGACTATGAACCTACCTGGCATCAGCTGTCATTTCAGCCCAAGCCTCCTGTCATCTAAATGTGGATATGCCTACTAACTGACTATGAACCTACCTGGCATCAGCTGTCATTTCAGCCCAAGCCTCCTGTCATCTAAATGTGGATATGCCTACTAACTGACTATGAACCTACCTGGCATCAGCTGTCATTTCAGCCCAAGCCTCCTGTCATCTAAATGTGGATATGCCTACTAACTGACTATGAACCTACCTGGCATCAGCTGTCATTTCAGCCCAAGCCTCCTGTCATCTAAATGTGGATATGCCTACTAACTGACTATGAACCTACCTGGCATCAGCTGTCATTTCAGCCCAAGCCTCCTGTCATCTAAATGTGGATATGCCTACTAACTGACTATGAACCTACCTGGCATCAGCTGTCATTTCAGCCCAAGCCTCCTGTCATCTAAATGTGGATATGCCTACTAACTGACTATGAACCTACCTGGCATCAGCTGTCATTTCAGCCCAAGCCTCCTGTCATCTAAATGTGGATATGCCTACTAACTGACTATGAACCTACCTGGCATCAGCTGTCATTTCAGCCCAAGCCTCCTGTCATCTAAATGTGGATATGCCTACTAACTGACTATGAACCTACCTGGCATCAGCTGTCATTTCAGCCCAAGCCTCCTGTCATCTAAATGTGGATATGCCTACTAACTGACTATGAACCTACCTGGCATCAGCTGTCATTTCAGCCCAAGCCTCCTGTCATCTAAATGTGGATATGCCTACTAACTGACTATGAACCTACCTGGCATCAGCTGTCATTTCAGCCCAAGCCTCCTGTCATCTAAATGTGGATATGCCTACTAACTGACTATGAACCTACCTGGCATCAGCTGTCATTTCAGCCCAAGCCTCCTGTCATCTAAATGTGGATATGCCTACTAACTGACTATGAACCTACCTGGCATCAGCTGTCATTTCAGCCCAAGCCTCCTGTCATCTAAATGTGGATATGCCTACTAACTGACTATGAACCTACCTGGCATCAGCTGTCATTTCAGCCCAAGCCTCCTGTCATCTAAATGTGGATATGCCTACTGACTATGAACCTACCTGGCATCAGCTGTCATTTCAGCCCAAGCCTCCTGTCATCTAAATGTGGATATGCCTACTAACTGACTATGAACCTACCTGGCATCAGCTGTCATTTCAGCCCAAGCCTCCTGTCATCTAAATGTGGATATGCCTACTAACTGACTATGAACCTACCTGGCATCAGCTGTCATTTCAGCCCAAGCCTCCTGTCATCTAAATGTGGATATGCCTACTAACTGACTATGAACCTACCTGGCATCAGCTGTCATTTCAGCCCAAGCCTCCTGTCATCTAAATGTGGATATGCCTACTAACTGACTATGAACCTACCTGGCATCAGCTGTCATTTCAGCCCAAGCCTCCTGTCATCTAAATGTGGATATGCCTACTAACTGACTATGAACCTACCTGGCATCAGCTGTCATTTCAGCCCAAGCCTCCTGTCATCTAAATGTGGATATGCCTACTAACTGACTATGAACCTACCTGGCATCAGCTGTCATTTCAGCCCAAGCCTCCTGTCATCTAAATGTGGATATGCCTACTAACTGACTATGAACCTACCTGGCATCAGCTGTCATTTCAGCCCAAGCCTCCTGTCATCTAAATGTGGATATGCCTACTAACTGACTATGAACCTACCTGGCATCAGCTGTCATTTCAGCCCAAGCCTCCTGTCATCTAAATGTGGATATGCCTACTAACTGACTATGAACCTACCTGGCATCAGCTGTCATTTCAGCCCAAGCCTCCTGTCATCTAAATGTGGATATGCCTACTGACTATGAACCTACCTGGCATCAGCTGTCATTTCAGCCCAAGCCTCCTGTCATCTAAATGTGGATATGCCTACTAACTGACTATGAACCTACCTGGCATCAGCTGTCATTTCAGCCCAAGCCTCCTGTCATCTAAATGTGGATATGCCTACTAACTGACTATGAACCTACCTGGCATCAGCTGTCATTTCAGCCCAAGCCTCCTGTCATCTAAATGTGGATATGCCTACTAACTGACTATGAACCTACCTGGCATCAGCTGTCATTTCAGCCCAAGCCTCCTGTCATCTAAATGTGGATATGCCTACTAACTGACTATGAACCTACCTGGCATCAGCTGTCATTTCAGCCCAAGCCTCCTGTCATCTAAATGTGGATATGCCTACTAACTGACTATGAACCTACCTGGCATCAGCTGTCATTTCAGCCCAAGCCTCCTGTCATCTAAATGTGGATATGCCTACTAACTGACTATGAACCTACCTGGCATCAGCTGTCATTTCAGCCCAAGCCTCCTGTCATCTAAATGTGGATATGCCTACTAACTGACTATGAACCTACCTGGCATCAGCTGTCATTTCAGCCCAAGCCTCCTGTCATCTAAATGTGGATATGCCTACTAACTGACTATGAACCTACCTGGCATCAGCTGTCATTTCAGCCCAAGCCTCCTGTCATCTAAATGTGGATATGCCTACTAACTGACTATGAACCTACCTGGCATCAGCTGTCATTTCAGCCCAAGCCTCCTGTCATCTAAATGTGGATATGCCTACTAACTGACTATGAACCTACCTGGCATCAGCTGTCATTTCAGCCCAAGCCTCCTGTCATCTAAATGTGGATATGCCTACTAACTGACTATGAACCTACCTGGCATCAGCTGTCATTTCAGCCCAAGCCTCCTGTCATCTAAATGTGGATATGCCTACTAACTGACTATGAACCTACCTGGCATCAGCTGTCATTTCAGCCCAAGCCTCCTGTCATCTAAATGTGGATATGCCTACTAACTGACTATGAACCTACCTGGCATCAGCTGTCATTTCAGCCCAAGCCTCCTGTCATCTAAATGTGGATATGCCTACTAACTGACTATGAACCTACCTGGCATCAGCTGTCATTTCAGCCCAAGCCTCCTGTCATCTAAATGTGGATATGCCTACTAACTGACTATGAACCTACCTGGCATCAGCTGTCATTTCAGCCCAAGCCTCCTGTCATCTAAATGTGGATATGCCTACTAACTGACTATGAACCTACCTGGCATCAGCTGTCATTTCAGCCCAAGCCTCCTGTCATCTAAATGTGGATATGCCTACTAACTGACTATGAACCTACCTGGCATCAGCTGTCATTTCAGCCCAAGCCTCCTGTCATCTAAATGTGGATATGCCTACTGACTATGAACCTACCTGGCATCAGCTGTCATTTCAGCCCAAGCCTCCTGTCATCTAAATGTGGATATGCCTACTAACTGACTATGAACCTACCTGGCATCAGCTGTCATTTCAGCCCAAGCCTCCTGTCATCTAAATGTGGATATGCCTACTAACTGACTATGAACCTACCTGGCATCAGCTGTCATTTCAGCCCAAGCCTCCTGTCATCTAAATGTGGATATGCCTACTAACTGACTATGAACCTACCTGGCATCAGCTGTCATTTCAGCCCAAGCCTCCTGTCATCTAAATGTGGATATGCCTACTAACTGACTATGAACCTACCTGGCATCAGCTGTCATTTCAGCCCAAGCCTCCTGTCATCTAAATGTGGATATGCCTACTAACTGACTATGAACCTACCTGGCATCAGCTGTCATTTCAGCCCAAGCCTCCTGTCATCTAAATGTGGATATGCCTACTAACTGACTATGAACCTACCTGGCATCAGCTGTCATTTCAGCCCAAGCCTCCTGTCATCTAAATGTGGATATGCCTACTAACTGACTATGAACCTACCTGGCATCAGCTGTCATTTCAGCCCAAGCCTCCTGTCATCTAAATGTGGATATGCCTACTAACTGACTATGAACCTACCTGGCATCAGCTGTCATTTCAGCCCAAGCCTCCTGTCATCTAAATGTGGATATGCCTACTAACTGACTATGAACCTACCTGGCATCAGCTGTCATTTCAGCCCAAGCCTCCTGTCATCTAAATGTGGATATGCCTACTAACTGACTATGAACCTACCTGGCATCAGCTGTCATTTCAGCCCAAGCCTCCTGTCATCTAAATGTGGATATGCCTACTAACTGACTATGAACCTACCTGGCATCAGCTGTCATTTCAGCCCAAGCCTCCTGTCATCTAAATGTGGATATGCCTACTAACTGACTATGAACCTACCTGGCATCAGCTGTCATTTCAGCCCAAGCCTCCTGTCATCTAAATGTGGATATGCCTACTAACTGACTATGAACCTACCTGGCATCAGCTGTCATTTCAGCCCAAGCCTCCTGTCATCTAAATGTGGATATGCCTACTAACTGACTATGAACCTACCTGGCATCAGCTGTCATTTCAGCCCAAGCCTCCTGTCATCTAAATGTGGATATGCCTACTAACTGACTATGAACCTACCTGGCATCAGCTGTCATTTCAGCCCAAGCCTCCTGTCATCTAAATGTGGATATGCCTACTGACTATGAACCTACCTGGCATCAGCTGTCATTTCAGCCCAAGCCTCCTGTCATCTAAATGTGGATATGCCTACTAACTGACTATGAACCTACCTGGCATCAGCTGTCATTTCAGCCCAAGCCTCCTGTCATCTAAATGTGGATATGCCTACTAACTGACTATGAACCTACCTGGCATCAGCTGTCATTTCAGCCCAAGCCTCCTGTCATCTAAATGTGGATATGCCTACTAACTGACTATGAACCTACCTGGCATCAGCTGTCATTTCAGCCCAAGCCTCCTGTCATCTAAATGTGGATATGCCTACTAACTGACTATGAACCTACCTGGCATCAGCTGTCATTTCAGCCCAAGCCTCCTGTCATCTAAATGTGGATATGCCTACTAACTGACTATGAACCTACCTGGCATCAGCTGTCATTTCAGCCCAAGCCTCCTGTCATCTAAATGTGGATATGCCTACTGACTATGAACCTACCTGGCATCAGCTGTCATTTCAGCCCAAGCCTCCTGTCATCTAAATGTGGATATGCCTACTAACTGACTATGAACCTACCTGGCATCAGCTGTCATTTCAGCCCAAGCCTCCTGTCATCTAAATGTGGATATGCCTACTAACTGACTATGAACCTACCTGGCATCAGCTGTCATTTCAGCCCAAGCCTCCTGTCATCTAAATGTGGATATGCCTACTAACTGACTATGAACCTACCTGGCATCAGCTGTCATTTCAGCCCAAGCCTCCTGTCATCTAAATGTGGATATGCCTACTAACTGACTATGAACCTACCTGGCATCAGCTGTCATTTCAGCCCAAGCCTCCTGTCATCTAAATGTGGATATGCCTACTAACTGACTATGAACCTACCTGGCATCAGCTGTCATTTCAGCCCAAGCCTCCTGTCATCTAAATGTGGATATGCCTACTAACTGACTATGAACCTACCTGGCATCAGCTGTCATTTCAGCCCAAGCCTCCTGTCATCTAAATGTGGATATGCCTACTAACTGACTATGAACCTACCTGGCATCAGCTGTCATTTCAGCCCAAGCCTCCTGTCATCTAAATGTGGATATGCCTACTAACTGACTATGAACCTACCTGGCATCAGCTGTCATTTCAGCCCAAGCCTCCTGTCATCTAAATGTGGATATGCCTACTAACTGACTATGAACCTACCTGGCATCAGCTGTCATTTCAGCCCAAGCCTCCTGTCATCTAAATGTGGATATGCCTACTAACTGACTATGAACCTACCTGGCATCAGCTGTCATTTCAGCCCAAGCCTCCTGTCATCTAAATGTGGATATGCCTACTAACTGACTATGAACCTACCTGGCATCAGCTGTCATTTCAGCCCAAGCCTCCTGTCATCTAAATGTGGATATGCCTACTAACTGACTATGAACCTACCTGGCATCAGCTGTCATTTCAGCCCAAGCCTCCTGTCATCTAAATGTGGATATGCCTACTAACTGACTATGAACCTACCTGGCATCAGCTGTCATTTCAGCCCAAGCCTCCTGTCATCTAAATGTGGATATGCCTACTAACTGACTATGAACCTACCTGGCATCAGCTGTCATTTCAGCCCAAGCCTCCTGTCATCTAAATGTGGATATGCCTACTAACTGACTATGAACCTACCTGGCATCAGCTGTCATTTCAGCCCAAGCCTCCTGTCATCTAAATGTGGATATGCCTACTAACTGACTATGAACCTACCTGGCATCAGCTGTCATTTCAGCCCAAGCCTCCTGTCATCTAAATGTGGATATGCCTACTAACTGACTATGAACCTACCTGGCATCAGCTGTCATTTCAGCCCAAGCCTCCTGTCATCTAAATGTGGATATGCCTACTAACTGACTATGAACCTACCTGGCATCAGCTGTCATTTCAGCCCAAGCCTCCTGTCATCTAAATGTGGATATGCCTACTAACTGACTATGAACCTACCTGGCATCAGCTGTCATTTCAGCCCAAGCCTCCTGTCATCTAAATGTGGATATGCCTACTAACTGACTATGAACCTACCTGGCATCAGCTGTCATTTCAGCCCAAGCCTCCTGTCATCTAAATGTGGATATGCCTACTAACTGACTATGAACCTACCTGGCATCAGCTGTCATTTCAGCCCAAGCCTCCTGTCATCTAAATGTGGATATGCCTACTAACTGACTATGAACCTACCTGGCATCAGCTGTCATTTCAGCCCAAGCCTCCTGTCATCTAAATGTGGATATGCCTACTAACTGACTATGAACCTACCTGGCATCAGCTGTCATTTCAGCCCAAGCCTCCTGTCATCTGAATGTGGATATGCCTACTGACTATGAACCTACCTGGCATCAGCTGTCATTTCAGCCCAAGCCTCCTGTCATCTAAATGTGGATATGCCTACTAACTGACTATGAACCTACCTGGCATCAGCTGTCATTTCAGCCCAAGCCTCCTGTCATCTAAATGTGGATATGCCTACTAACTGACTATGAACCTACCTGGCATCAGCTGTCATTTCAGCCCAAGCCTCCTGTCATCTAAATGTGGATATGCCTACTAACTGACTATGAACCTACCTGGCATCAGCTGTCATTTCAGCCCAAGCCTCCTGTCATCTAAATGTGGATATGCCTACTAACTGACTATGAACCTACCTGGCATCAGCTGTCATTTCAGCCCAAGCCTCCTGTCATCTAAATGTGGATATGCCTACTAACTGACTATGAACCTACCTGGCATCAGCTGTCATTTCAGCCCAAGCCTCCTGTCATCTAAATGTGGATATGCCTACTGACTATGAACCTACCTGGCATCAGCTGTCATTTCAGCCCAAGCCTCCTGTCATCTAAATGTGGATATGCCTACTAACTGACTATGAACCTACCTGGCATCAGCTGTCATTTCAGCCCAAGCCTCCTGTCATCTAAATGTGGATATGCCTACTAACTGACTATGAACCTACCTGGCATCAGCTGTCATTTCAGCCCAAGCCTCCTGTCATCTAAATGTGGATATGCCTACTAACTGACTATGAACCTACCTGGCATCAGCTGTCATTTCAGCCCAAGCCTCCTGTCATCTAAATGTGGATATGCCTACTAACTGACTATGAACCTACCTGGCATCAGCTGTCATTTCAGCCCAAGCCTCCTGTCATCTAAATGTGGATATGCCTACTAACTGACTATGAACCTACCTGGCATCAGCTGTCATTTCAGCCCAAGCCTCCTGTCATCTAAATGTGGATATGCCTACTAACTGACTATGAACCTACCTGGCATCAGCTGTCATTTCAGCCCAAGCCTCCTGTCATCTAAATGTGGATATGCCTACTAACTGACTATGAACCTACCTGGCATCAGCTGTCATTTCAGCCCAAGCCTCCTGTCATCTAAATGTGGATATGCCTACTAACTGACTATGAACCTACCTGGCATCAGCTGTCATTTCAGCCCAAGCCTCCTGTCATCTAAATGTGGATATGCCTACTGACTATGAACCTACCTGGCATCAGCTGTCATTTCAGCCCAAGCCTCCTGTCATCTAAATGTGGATATGCCTACTAACTGACTATGAACCTACCTGGCATCAGCTGTCATTTCAGCCCAAGCCTCCTGTCATCTAAATGTGGATATGCCTACTAACTGACTATGAACCTACCTGGCATCAGCTGTCATTTCAGCCCAAGCCTCCTGTCATCTAAATGTGGATATGCCTACTAACTGACTATGAACCTACCTGGCATCAGCTGTCATTTCAGCCCAAGCCTCCTGTCATCTAAATGTGGATATGCCTACTAACTGACTATGAACCTACCTGGCATCAGCTGTCATTTCAGCCCAAGCCTCCTGTCATCTAAATGTGGATATGCCTACTAACTGACTATGAACCTACCTGGCATCAGCTGTCATTTCAGCCCAAGCCTCCTGTCATCTAAATGTGGATATGCCTACTAACTGACTATGAACCTACCTGGCATCAGCTGTCATTTCAGCCCAAGCCTCCTGTCATCTAAATGTGGATATGCCTACTAACTGACTATGAACCTACCTGGCATCAGCTGTCATTTCAGCCCAAGCCTCCTGTCATCTAAATGTGGATATGCCTACTAACTGACTATGAACCTACCTGGCATCAGCTGTCATTTCAGCCCAAGCCTCCTGTCATCTAAATGTGGATATGCCTACTAACTGACTATGAACCTACCTGGCATCAGCTGTCATTTCAGCCCAAGCCTCCTGTCATCTAAATGTGGATATGCCTACTAACTGACTATGAACCTACCTGGCATCAGCTGTCATTTCAGCCCAAGCCTCCTGTCATCTAAATGTGGATATGCCTACTAACTGACTATGAACCTACCTGGCATCAGCTGTCATTTCAGCCCAAGCCTCCTGTCATCTAAATGTGGATATGCCTACTAACTGACTATGAACCTACCTGGCATCAGCTGTCATTTCAGCCCAAGCCTCCTGTCATCTAAATGTGGATATGCCTACTAACTGACTATGAACCTACCTGGCATCAGCTGTCATTTCAGCCCAAGCCTCCTGTCATCTAAATGTGGATATGCCTACTGACTATGAACCTACCTGGCATCAGCTGTCATTTCAGCCCAAGCCTCCTGTCATCTAAATGTGGATATGCCTACTAACTGACTATGAACCTACCTGGCATCAGCTGTCATTTCAGCCCAAGCCTCCTGTCATCTAAATGTGGATATGCCTACTAACTGACTATGAACCTACCTGGCATCAGCTGTCATTTCAGCCCAAGCCTCCTGTCATCTAAATGTGGATATGCCTACTAACTGACTATGAACCTACCTGGCATCAGCTGTCATTTCAGCCCAAGCCTCCTGTCATCTAAATGTGGATATGCCTACTAACTGACTATGAACCTACCTGGCATCAGCTGTCATTTCAGCCCAAGCCTCCTGTCATCTAAATGTGGATATGCCTACTAACTGACTATGAACCTACCTGGCATCAGCTGTCATTTCAGCCCAAGCCTCCTGTCATCTAAATGTGGATATGCCTACTAACTGACTATGAACCTACCTGGCATCAGCTGTCATTTCAGCCCAAGCCTCCTGTCATCTAAATGTGGATATGCCTACTAACTGACTATGAACCTACCTGGCATCAGCTGTCATTTCAGCCCAAGCCTCCTGTCATCTAAATGTGGATATGCCTACTAACTGACTATGAACCTACCTGGCATCAGCTGTCATTTCAGCCCAAGCCTCCTGTCATCTAAATGTGGATATGCCTACTAACTGACTATGAACCTACCTGGCATCAGCTGTCATTTCAGCCCAAGCCTCCTGTCATCTAAATGTGGATATGCCTACTAACTGACTATGAACCTACCTGGCATCAGCTGTCATTTCAGCCCAAGCCTCCTGTCATCTAAATGTGGATATGCCTACTAACTGACTATGAACCTACCTGGCATCAGCTGTCATTTCAGCCCAAGCCTCCTGTCATCTAAATGTGGATATGCCTACTAACTGACTATGAACCTACCTGGCATCAGCTGTCATTTCAGCCCAAGCCTCCTGTCATCTAAATGTGGATATGCCTACTAACTGACTATGAACCTACCTGGCATCAGCTGTCATTTCAGCCCAAGCCTCCTGTCATCTAAATGTGGATATGCCTACTAACTGACTATGAACCTACCTGGCATCAGCTGTCATTTCAGCCCAAGCCTCCTGTCATCTAAATGTGGATATGCCTACTAACTGACTATGAACCTACCTGGCATCAGCTGTCATTTCAGCCCAAGCCTCCTGTCATCTAAATGTGGATATGCCTACTAACTGACTATGAACCTACCTGGCATCAGCTGTCATTTCAGCCCAAGCCTCCTGTCATCTAAATGTGGATATGCCTACTAACTGACTATGAACCTACCTGGCATCAGCTGTCATTTCAGCCCAAGCCTCCTGTCATCTAAATGTGGATATGCCTACTAACTGACTATGAACCTACCTGGCATCAGCTGTCATTTCAGCCCAAGCCTCCTGTCATCTAAATGTGGATATGCCTACTAACTGACTATGAACCTACCTGGCATCAGCTGTCATTTCAGCCCAAGCCTCCTGTCATCTAAATGTGGATATGCCTACTAACTGACTATGAACCTACCTGGCATCAGCTGTCATTTCAGCCCAAGCCTCCTGTCATCTAAATGTGGATATGCCTACTAACTGACTATGAACCTACCTGGCATCAGCTGTCATTTCAGCCCAAGCCTCCTGTCATCTAAATGTGGATATGCCTACTAACTGACTATGAACCTACCTGGCATCAGCTGTCATTTCAGCCCAAGCCTCCTGTCATCTAAATGTGGATATGCCTACTAACTGACTATGAACCTACCTGGCATCAGCTGTCATTTCAGCCCAAGCCTCCTGTCATCTGAATGTGGATATGCCTACTGACTATGAACCTACCTGGCATCAGCTGTCATTTCAGCCCAAGCCTCCTGTCATCTAAATGTGGATATGCCTACTAACTGACTATGAACCTACCTGGCATCAGCTGTCATTTCAGCCCAAGCCTCCTGTCATCTAAATGTGGATATGCCTACTAACTGACTATGAACCTACCTGGCATCAGCTGTCATTTCAGCCCAAGCCTCCTGTCATCTAAATGTGGATATGCCTACTAACTGACTATGAACCTACCTGGCATCAGCTGTCATTTCAGCCCAAGCCTCCTGTCATCTAAATGTGGATATGCCTACTAACTGACTATGAACCTACCTGGCATCAGCTGTCATTTCAGCCCAAGCCTCCTGTCATCTAAATGTGGATATGCCTACTAACTGACTATGAACCTACCTGGCATCAGCTGTCATTTCAGCCCAAGCCTCCTGTCATCTAAATGTGGATATGCCTACTAACTGACTATGAACCTACCTGGCATCAGCTGTCATTTCAGCCCAAGCCTCCTGTCATCTAAATGTGGATATGCCTACTAACTGACTATGAACCTACCTGGCATCAGCTGTCATTTCAGCCCAAGCCTCCTGTCATCTAAATGTGGATATGCCTACTAACTGACTATGAACCTACCTGGCATCAGCTGTCATTTCAGCCCAAGCCTCCTGTCATCTAAATGTGGATATGCCTACTGACTATGAACCTACCTGGCATCAGCTGTCATTTCAGCCCAAGCCTCCTGTCATCTAAATGTGGATATGCCTACTAACTGACTATGAACCTACCTGGCATCAGCTGTCATTTCAGCCCAAGCCTCCTGTCATCTAAATGTGGATATGCCTACTAACTGACTATGAACCTACCTGGCATCAGCTGTCATTTCAGCCCAAGCCTCCTGTCATCTAAATGTGGATATGCCTACTGACTATGAACCTACCTGGCATCAGCTGTCATTTCAGCCCAAGCCTCCTGTCATCTAAATGTGGATATGCCTACTAACTGACTATGAACCTACCTGGCATCAGCTGTCATTTCAGCCCAAGCCTCCTGTCATCTAAATGTGGATATGCCTACTAACTGACTATGAACCTACCTGGCATCAGCTGTCATTTCAGCCCAAGCCTCCTGTCATCTAAATGTGGATATGCCTACTAACTGACTATGAACCTACCTGGCATCAGCTGTCATTTCAGCCCAAGCCTCCTGTCATCTAAATGTGGATATGCCTACTAACTGACTATGAACCTACCTGGCATCAGCTGTCATTTCAGCCCAAGCCTCCTGTCATCTAAATGTGGATATGCCTACTAACTGACTATGAACCTACCTGGCATCAGCTGTCATTTCAGCCCAAGCCTCCTGTCATCTAAATGTGGATATGCCTACTAACTGACTATGAACCTACCTGGCATCAGCTGTCATTTCAGCCCAAGCCTCCTGTCATCTAAATGTGGATATGCCTACTAACTGACTATGAACCTACCTGGCATCAGCTGTCATTTCAGCCCAAGCCTCCTGTCATCTAAATGTGGATATGCCTACTAACTGACTATGAACCTACCTGGCATCAGCTGTCATTTCAGCCCAAGCCTCCTGTCATCTAAATGTGGATATGCCTACTAACTGACTATGAACCTACCTGGCATCAGCTGTCATTTCAGCCCAAGCCTCCTGTCATCTAAATGTGGATATGCCTACTAACTGACTATGAACCTACCTGGCATCAGCTGTCATTTCAGCCCAAGCCTCCTGTCATCTAAATGTGGATATGCCTACTAACTGACTATGAACCTACCTGGCATCAGCTGTCATTTCAGCCCAAGCCTCCTGTCATCTAAATGTGGATATGCCTACTGACTATGAACCTACCTGGCATCAGCTGTCATTTCAGCCCAAGCCTCCTGTCATCTAAATGTGGATATGCCTACTAACTGACTATGAACCTACCTGGCATCAGCTGTCATTTCAGCCCAAGCCTCCTGTCATCTAAATGTGGATATGCCTACTAACTGACTATGAACCTACCTGGCATCAGCTGTCATTTCAGCCCAAGCCTCCTGTCATCTAAATGTGGATATGCCTACTAACTGACTATGAACCTACCTGGCATCAGCTGTCATTTCAGCCCAAGCCTCCTGTCATCTAAATGTGGATATGCCTACTAACTGACTATGAACCTACCTGGCATCAGCTGTCATTTCAGCCCAAGCCTCCTGTCATCTAAATGTGGATATGCCTACTAACTGACTATGAACCTACCTGGCATCAGCTGTCATTTCAGCCCAAGCCTCCTGTCATCTAAATGTGGATATGCCTACTAACTGACTATGAACCTACCTGGCATCAGCTGTCATTTCAGCCCAAGCCTCCTGTCATCTAAATGTGGATATGCCTACTGACTATGAACCTACCTGGCATCAGCTGTCATTTCAGCCCAAGCCTCCTGTCATCTAAATGTGGATATGCCTACTAACTGACTATGAACCTACCTGGCATCAGCTGTCATTTCAGCCCAAGCCTCCTGTCATCTAAATGTGGATATGCCTACTAACTGACTATGAACCTACCTGGCATCAGCTGTCATTTCAGCCCAAGCCTCCTGTCATCTAAATGTGGATATGCCTACTAACTGACTATGAACCTACCTGGCATCAGCTGTCATTTCAGCCCAAGCCTCCTGTCATCTAAATGTGGATATGCCTACTAACTGACTATGAACCTACCTGGCATCAGCTGTCATTTCAGCCCAAGCCTCCTGTCATCTAAATGTGGATATGCCTACTAACTGACTATGAACCTACCTGGCATCAGCTGTCATTTCAGCCCAAGCCTCCTGTCATCTAAATGTGGATATGCCTACTAACTGACTATGAACCTACCTGGCATCAGCTGTCATTTCAGCCCAAGCCTCCTGTCATCTAAATGTGGATATGCCTACTAACTGACTATGAACCTACCTGGCATCAGCTGTCATTTCAGCCCAAGCCTCCTGTCATCTAAATGTGGATATGCCTACTAACTGACTATGAACCTACCTGGCATCAGCTGTCATTTCAGCCCAAGCCTCCTGTCATCTAAATGTGGATATGCCTACTAACTGACTATGAACCTACCTGGCATCAGCTGTCATTTCAGCCCAAGCCTCCTGTCATCTAAATGTGGATATGCCTACTAACTGACTATGAACCTACCTGGCATCAGCTGTCATTTCAGCCCAAGCCTCCTGTCATCTAAATGTGGATATGCCTACTAACTGACTATGAACCTACCTGGCATCAGCTGTCATTTCAGCCCAAGCCTCCTGTCATCTAAATGTGGATATGCCTACTAACTGACTATGAACCTACCTGGCATCAGCTGTCATTTCAGCCCAAGCCTCCTGTCATCTAAATGTGGATATGCCTACTAACTGACTATGAACCTACCTGGCATCAGCTGTCATTTCAGCCCAAGCCTCCTGTCATCTAAATGTGGATATGCCTACTAACTGACTATGAACCTACCTGGCATCAGCTGTCATTTCAGCCCAAGCCTCCTGTCATCTAAATGTGGATATGCCTACTAACTGACTATGAACCTACCTGGCATCAGCTGTCATTTCAGCCCAAGCCTCCTGTCATCTAAATGTGGATATGCCTACTAACTGACTATGAACCTACCTGGCATCAGCTGTCATTTCAGCCCAAGCCTCCTGTCATCTAAATGTGGATATGCCTACTAACTGACTATGAACCTACCTGGCATCAGCTGTCATTTCAGCCCAAGCCTCCTGTCATCTAAATGTGGATATGCCTACTAACTGACTATGAACCTACCTGGCATCAGCTGTCATTTCAGCCCAAGCCTCCTGTCATCTAAATGTGGATATGCCTACTAACTGACTATGAACCTACCTGGCATCAGCTGTCATTTCAGCCCAAGCCTCCTGTCATCTAAATGTGGATATGCCTACTAACTGACTATGAACCTACCTGGCATCAGCTGTCATTTCAGCCCAAGCCTCCTGTCATCTAAATGTGGATATGCCTACTAACTGACTATGAACCTACCTGGCATCAGCTGTCATTTCAGCCCAAGCCTCCTGTCATCTAAATGTGGATATGCCTACTAACTGACTATGAACCTACCTGGCATCAGCTGTCATTTCAGCCCAAGCCTCCTGTCATCTAAATGTGGATATGCCTACTAACTGACTATGAACCTACCTGGCATCAGCTGTCATTTCAGCCCAAGCCTCCTGTCATCTAAATGTGGATATGCCTACTAACTGACTATGAACCTACCTGGCATCAGCTGTCATTTCAGCCCAAGCCTCCTGTCATCTAAATGTGGATATGCCTACTAACTGACTATGAACCTACCTGGCATCAGCTGTCATTTCAGCCCAAGCCTCCTGTCATCTAAATGTGGATATGCCTACTAACTGACTATGAACCTACCTGGCATCAGCTGTCATTTCAGCCCAAGCCTCCTGTCATCTAAATGTGGATATGCCTACTAACTGACTATGAACCTACCTGGCATCAGCTGTCATTTCAGCCCAAGCCTCCTGTCATCTAAATGTGGATATGCCTACTAACTGACTATGAACCTACCTGGCATCAGCTGTCATTTCAGCCCAAGCCTCCTGTCATCTAAATGTGGATATGCCTACTAACTGACTATGAACCTACCTGGCATCAGCTGTCATTTCAGCCCAAGCCTCCTGTCATCTAAATGTGGATATGCCTACTAACTGACTATGAACCTACCTGGCATCAGCTGTCATTTCAGCCCAAGCCTCCTGTCATCTAAATGTGGATATGCCTACTAACTGACTATGAACCTACCTGGCATCAGCTGTCATTTCAGCCCAAGCCTCCTGTCATCTAAATGTGGATATGCCTACTAACTGACTATGAACCTACCTGGCATCAGCTGTCATTTCAGCCCAAGCCTCCTGTCATCTGAATGTGGATATGCCTACTGACTATGAACCTACCTGGCATCAGCTGTCATTTCAGCCCAAGCCTCCTGTCATCTAAATGTGGATATGCCTACTAACTGACTATGAACCTACCTGGCATCAGCTGTCATTTCAGCCCAAGCCTCCTGTCATCTAAATGTGGATATGCCTACTAACTGACTATGAACCTACCTGGCATCAGCTGTCATTTCAGCCCAAGCCTCCTGTCATCTAAATGTGGATATGCCTACTAACTGACTATGAACCTACCTGGCATCAGCTGTCATTTCAGCCCAAGCCTCCTGTCATCTAAATGTGGATATGCCTACTATGAACCTACCTGGCATCAGCTGTCATTTCAGCCCAAGCCTCCTGTCATCTAAATGTGGATATGCCTACTAACTGACTATGAACCTACCTGGCATCAGCTGTCATTTCAGCCCAAGCCTCCTGTCATCTAAATGTGGATATGCCTACTAACTGACTATGAACCTACCTGGCATCAGCTGTCATTTCAGCCCAAGCCTCCTGTCATCTGAATGTGGATATGCCTACTGACTATGAACCTACCTGGCATCAGCTGTCATTTCAGCCCAAGCCTCCTGTCATCTAAATGTGGATATGCCTACTAACTGACTATGAACCTACCTGGCATCAGCTGTCATTTCAGCCCAAGCCTCCTGTCATCTAAATGTGGATATGCCTACTAACTGACTATGAACCTACCTGGCATCAGCTGTCATTTCAGCCCAAGCCTCCTGTCATCTAAATGTGGATATGCCTACTAACTGACTATGAACCTACCTGGCATCAGCTGTCATTTCAGCCCAAGCCTCCTGTCATCTAAATGTGGATATGCCTACTAACTGACTATGAACCTACCTGGCATCAGCTGTCATTTCAGCCCAAGCCTCCTGTCATCTAAATGTGGATATGCCTACTAACTGACTATGAACCTACCTGGCATCAGCTGTCATTTCAGCCCAAGCCTCCTGTCATCTGAATGTGGATATGCCTACTAACTGACTATGAACCTACCTGGCATCAGCTGTCATTTCAGCCCAAGCCTCCTGTCATCTAAATGTGGATATGCCTACTAACTGACTATGAACCTACCTGGCATCAGCTGTCATTTCAGCCCAAGCCTCCTGTCATCTAAATGTGGATATGCCTACTAACTGACTATGAACCTACCTGGCATCAGCTGTCATTTCAGCCCAAGCCTCCTGTCATCTAAATGTGGATATGCCTACTAACTGACTATGAACCTACCTGGCATCAGCTGTCATTTCAGCCCAAGCCTCCTGTCATCTAAATGTGGATATGCCTACTAACTGACTATGAACCTACCTGGCATCAGCTGTCATTTCAGCCCAAGCCTCCTGTCATCTAAATGTGGATATGCCTACTAACTGACTATGAACCTACCTGGCATCAGCTGTCATTTCAGCCCAAGCCTCCTGTCATCTAAATGTGGATATGCCTACTAACTGACTATGAACCTACCTGGCATCAGCTGTCATTTCAGCCCAAGCCTCCTGTCATCTAAATGTGGATATGCCTACTAACTGACTATGAACCTACCTGGCATCAGCTGTCATTTCAGCCCAAGCCTCCTGTCATCTAAATGTGGATATGCCTACTAACTGACTATGAACCTACCTGGCATCAGCTGTCATTTCAGCCCAAGCCTCCTGTCATCTAAATGTGGATATGCCTACTAACTGACTATGAACCTACCTGGCATCAGCTGTCATTTCAGCCCAAGCCTCCTGTCATCTAAATGTGGATATGCCTACTGACTATGAACCTACCTGGCATCAGCTGTCATTTCAGCCCAAGCCTCCTGTCATCTAAATGTGGATATGCCTACTAACTGACTATGAACCTACCTGGCATCAGCTGTCATTTCAGCCCAAGCCTCCTGTCATCTAAATGTGGATATGCCTACTAACTGACTATGAACCTACCTGGCATCAGCTGTCATTTCAGCCCAAGCCTCCTGTCATCTAAATGTGGATATGCCTACTAACTGACTATGAACCTACCTGGCATCAGCTGTCATTTCAGCCCAAGCCTCCTGTCATCTAAATGTGGATATGCCTACTAACTGACTATGAACCTACCTGGCATCAGCTGTCATTTCAGCCCAAGCCTCCTGTCATCTAAATGTGGATATGCCTACTAACTGACTATGAACCTACCTGGCATCAGCTGTCATTTCAGCCCAAGCCTCCTGTCATCTAAATGTGGATATGCCTACTAACTGACTATGAACCTACCTGGCATCAGCTGTCATTTCAGCCCAAGCCTCCTGTCATCTAAATGTGGATATGCCTACTAACTGACTATGAACCTACCTGGCATCAGCTGTCATTTCAGCCCAAGCCTCCTGTCATCTAAATGTGGATATGCCTACTAACTGACTATGAACCTACCTGGCATCAGCTGTCATTTCAGCCCAAGCCTCCTGTCATCTAAATGTGGATATGCCTACTAACTGACTATGAACCTACCTGGCATCAGCTGTCATTTCAGCCCAAGCCTCCTGTCATCTAAATGTGGATATGCCTACTAACTGACTATGAACCTACCTGGCATCAGCTGTCATTTCAGCCCAAGCCTCCTGTCATCTAAATGTGGATATGCCTACTAACTGACTATGAACCTACCTGGCATCAGCTGTCATTTCAGCCCAAGCCTCCTGTCATCTAAATGTGGATATGCCTACTAACTGACTATGAACCTACCTGGCATCAGCTGTCATTTCAGCCCAAGCCTCCTGTCATCTAAATGTGGATATGCCTACTAACTGACTATGAACCTACCTGGCATCAGCTGTCATTTCAGCCCAAGCCTCCTGTCATCTAAATGTGGATATGCCTACTAACTGACTATGAACCTACCTGGCATCAGCTGTCATTTCAGCCCAAGCCTCCTGTCATCTAAATGTGGATATGCCTACTAACTGACTATGAACCTACCTGGCATCAGCTGTCATTTCAGCCCAAGCCTCCTGTCATCTAAATGTGGATATGCCTACTAACTGACTATGAACCTACCTGGCATCAGCTGTCATTTCAGCCCAAGCCTCCTGTCATCTAAATGTGGATATGCCTACTAACTGACTATGAACCTACCTGGCATCAGCTGTCATTTCAGCCCAAGCCTCCTGTCATCTAAATGTGGATATGCCTACTAACTGACTATGAACCTACCTGGCATCAGCTGTCATTTCAGCCCAAGCCTCCTGTCATCTAAATGTGGATATGCCTACTAACTGACTATGAACCTACCTGGCATCAGCTGTCATTTCAGCCCAAGCCTCCTGTCATCTAAATGTGGATATGCCTACTAACTGACTATGAACCTACCTGGCATCAGCTGTCATTTCAGCCCAAGCCTCCTGTCATCTAAATGTGGATATGCCTACTAACTGACTATGAACCTACCTGGCATCAGCTGTCATTTCAGCCCAAGCCTCCTGTCATCTAAATGTGGATATGCCTACTGACTATGAACCTACCTGGCATCAGCTGTCATTTCAGCCCAAGCCTCCTGTCATCTAAATGTGGATATGCCTACTAACTGACTATGAACCTACCTGGCATCAGCTGTCATTTCAGCCCAAGCCTCCTGTCATCTAAATGTGGATATGCCTACTAACTGACTATGAACCTACCTGGCATCAGCTGTCATTTCAGCCCAAGCCTCCTGTCATCTAAATGTGGATATGCCTACTAACTGACTATGAACCTACCTGGCATCAGCTGTCATTTCAGCCCAAGCCTCCTGTCATCTAAATGTGGATATGCCTACTAACTGACTATGAACCTACCTGGCATCAGCTGTCATTTCAGCCCAAGCCTCCTGTCATCTAAATGTGGATATGCCTACTAACTGACTATGAACCTACCTGGCATCAGCTGTCATTTCAGCCCAAGCCTCCTGTCATCTAAATGTGGATATGCCTACTAACTGACTATGAACCTACCTGGCATCAGCTGTCATTTCAGCCCAAGCCTCCTGTCATCTAAATGTGGATATGCCTACTAACTGACTATGAACCTACCTGGCATCAGCTGTCATTTCAGCCCAAGCCTCCTGTCATCTAAATGTGGATATGCCTACTGACTATGAACCTACCTGGCATCAGCTGTCATTTCAGCCCAAGCCTCCTGTCATCTAAATGTGGATATGCCTACTAACTGACTATGAACCTACCTGGCATCAGCTGTCATTTCAGCCCAAGCCTCCTGTCATCTAAATGTGGATATGCCTACTAACTGACTATGAACCTACCTGGCATCAGCTGTCATTTCAGCCCAAGCCTCCTGTCATCTAAATGTGGATATGCCTACTGACTATGAACCTACCTGGCATCAGCTGTCATTTCAGCCCAAGCCTCCTGTCATCTAAATGTGGATATGCCTACTAACTGACTATGAACCTACCTGGCATCAGCTGTCATTTCATCCCACTCCTCCTGTCATCTAAATGTGGATATGCCTACTAACTGACTATGAACCTACCTGGCATCAGCTGTCATTTCAGCCCAAGCCTCCTGTCATCTAAATGTGGATATGCCTACTAACTGACTATGAACCTACCTGGCATCAGCTGTCATTTCAGCCCAAGCCTCCTGTCATCTAAATGTGGATATGCCTACTAACTGACTATGAACCTACCTGGCATCAGCTGTCATTTCAGCCCAAGCCTCCTGTCATCTAAATGTGGATATGCCTACTAACTGACTATGAACCTACCTGGCATCAGCTGGGTCCCAGAAAATTTCATAAATATTCATTGAAAAACATAGAAAACTGCTACAGTAAACGGTTGTGGGTTACTATGTATTTTCTGAAGAAGGAAGTCTGAAATTCAAGTCTGCCTCCGCCAATTTTACTTGACGGAATAAAAACAATTTTCAGTAGAGGTCTAGGGAGAAATACTGCAGACACATAGTCTTTGTAAATGGGAGGACACTATAGCAAATCCACAATGTCATGGACAGCATGAGAATTCCACAGAAGCTAAAACTCCTGTTCAAGGAATCAAACCAGAAAACCCAATCAGGAGGCAAACAATGCTACCACTGCACCATCAAATATAGTAAGAAATTCCAACATTTAGAAACCCAGCCCCAGAAACTAAACTCTGCCAATTTTATTTAAGCAATATTAATCAGGTCCCCTATCTATAGGTGGTAACTAGCAGAGTGCTGCTCAAGGAAGTTTATACTTAGATTATTCCTCGTGAGGACATGAGGCAAAGACCAACATATCCTCGCCTTTATTTGTAATTTACAATTTAATTTAACCTTTCTCCTTTGAATATTGTAATTTTTAATGTACATTGTAATAATGCAGGAGTTCTCTCATCTGGCCACTTTACGCTTAGTTTCGCCTCCTGCCCCCTATTCCCACCCTCACCTCACTCACTCCTCTACATTTATTAGGTCAGTAAGCCCATCCTCACTCACCACCCAACTCACAACTGTCCCTCACCCTGTACCACTTCCATTTCTGCAATTGTTCACACTACAAAGCCTACTCCCCCTTAACTTTTCCACACCCACTCCTAACCCTCCCATTGGACACTCTCTCCCTCCCACCTCCTAGCTTTTTACATACCACCAAGAACAAAGTAGTTCCCCAGGCTAAATCCTAATTTATCAACCCCCAAGGATAGAAACTTTTAGTACCTTTCCCTACAACATTTCCCTATCTTACCCCTAACGGCTAATGTCAATGTGAACCCTGGGACCTAGCAGGTGCCTACCTCCCCAATGGTCAGTAACCTCCTGCACTCCTACTCCATCTCTAATCTCATTCATCCCTCAACACCTTCTATTAACGCTTAACTCTAACAGATCCCACCTCTACTCCTCAGTTGCCCAAAACAATCCTCAACAAGGAAACATCTTAAACTAGACTTAAACTCCTGTTAAATACTTGAGACACAAAATCCATATACCGTGATGGTGATATCCACCCCAACCCAGGCCCCTTCTATTGACTCCAGGGCTCCAAACCCCTTGAACACTGCCAGAAGTCATGGGCTCCTCCCATGCTTCTATGTTCCTGAATATGGCAGCATCAATAATAGTACAACTTGTATGTTTGGCTTGCAACCCATTCTGACATCATGTGTCTTTCTAGAAACATGGCACCAAACCCAGCAATTTTGGCACATGAGAAAATCATCCCACCTGGGTATAACATCCCAGGGGTGATAGAACTAGAAAGGGAAGATACTGCCCCAAGAACCCTTGAACATCACTAGGAATCCACTCCAACCTCCAAAAGTTCATAACCAGGAATTGATTGCCCTAAAGTTTACGCCTAAACAAACCAAAAAAAGTATTAATCTCATAGTCATCTACTTACCTCCAGGCAACAATGCTGAAAACCTAGAACAAACTCTCAGTTGGCTTTACCACCTTCTATCCCTCAAGAAACGATAATTCTAGGAGATGTTAATAATGACTGACCCTCTCCACCCTCTCAACCAAATCCTCCCTATTAACTTACATGGATTCTCCCAATCCACTTTTCCCCTACTAGAGTTGGACATGCACAACAAAAGGAGAGCATCATAGACTGGATTCTTACAAACAAGGATCCTACTAACTATACCGTAGGGACCCCCCCAACTTAATCTTAGCGACCACCTTATCACCTTTGTATTATAAAACACAAATGTCCAACTACAAACCCCCTAACCAGACTTTGTTAGGAAGCAAGAATTTTGTCCCAGACCAATTTCTTGCAGACCCTGCATGTAACTGGTCCAATCCTAGTAAATACTCTACCCTTAGAAGAGAGTGTGTCATAATTTTTAATGACACCTTCCTCAAAATACTTGATTCACATGTTCCTGTTTAATTCATTAGAACTAAGGAACGACGACCTTTGGCTAGCTAAAGACACTAAAACTAAAAATTAAACTCAGAGACCACAGGCCTGGAAACAAATGGAGGAACCACAAAACCCCTCTGGACCACATCGTTTCTGCAGCTTAGAATTCAACCAAAGCACAAGCATAGTCTGATAAAACAATATTTGTCACCTCCAAGACAAACATCAAACAACTTAAAAAATTCTGCTGGTTTCAATCACCTCCCTCCATCCAGGCAAATCTTCCACCCCCACACCTGAAATTACTCATGGATAAAGATCCAAGCTAAATAGCTTAACTCTTTTAATTTTTTACTGGAGACCATCCAGTCCCCGCCAGCCAGCTTACCTCTTTCCCCTTGGCTGCAACCTCAACCAATGACCCAACCTCAACTCTACCCTTCAACTTTACAACCCACCTCCACCTTCTACATTCGTGACCTCCTGAAAAAAATTTAAACCACAACTGACTTAGCTGGGCTGACCCACTCCCAGCCAAATACTTACAAATAGCATCTGATGCCATAGCCTACCTGTATCATCTTAATTAACCGGTCTATCTCCCAAGCTCCCATTCCCTCAATCTGGAAAATCTCATATCATTCCTCTCCACAGTTGAGGGTCCCTCTTACTGACACATCTAACTACAGACCCATAGCAATAATTGTCCCCCCTATCCAAAATTATGGAACGCTGTATCACAAGCAACTCATTACCCACCCTATACAAAATAATCTCCTGTCCAACACCCCAAACACTGCTTTCGCCTCCCCATCATAGCTAATAAACCACTGCTCTCCCTCTCCTTTGTTGATTCAATTAACCTCAACCGAATAACAATACTAATATCCTCTATGCCTTTCAGAACTTATATCTAAAGCCTTCGAGTATGGTCAACTACAAACAGCTGCTCCACACACTGGAAACCTTTAATCTTAGCAAAACTACTATAAGTTGGTTTTAATGCCTACCTCTCTCTGGTAGGAAAAATAGGCTGTACAGTGGCAAACAGGATTTTGTGACCTACTTCTCCACTAATATCAGTGTCCCCTAAGGATCTATTCTCGCCCCTTTTTCTTTCCTCTCATTAATGGTCTACACTCATCCTTCCAAAAGCCACCTGAATTAACATGGACACCACCCTAATTCAAGTTCAATTAATTTCTCTCACCAAACTCGGTTACAACCTAAAACTGCTTTTCTTTAGTCGAAAATGGTTCTCAGATTTTAAAACTCTCCTACTTAATCCAACCAAAACCAGCCTGTTTTCTATTCTTCCCCTCACTCCAGCTACTATGCATGAATTAGAACCTCCTTACACTCCACATCCCAACCTTCGCTGTGTCCTCTAATAATGGTACCAAAATCTATCCTGTCACCCACCAAACTACTCGGGTGACAATAGACCACAAACTTAGATTTGATATGCATGTCAACCAGACCATTAAATCACTAACAAGAAACTGGGGCCCATGTATAGAATAAAGAAATTCTTAACCCCGGCACACCAAACTAACCATCACTGCACTCCACCTCTCCACACTCCTCTATGCCTCCCTCGAGTACTCCTCCTTCCTTCACAAGAAAGAGCTCAATAAATTATCCACTACCTATAACCACATAGCCAGATTCATTACTGAATGCTCCTACTGCAATCTATCACTGTTTTAAATCTAAGGACATTGGGATGGCTAGAACTGCCCAACATCCTTAAAACTCAACCAACTTACTGAGGCATTCAGTAAAAATTATTAAAACATCCTGATAAAACCCTTCACTGGATCAATATACTTACCCCTACTCCAATCTTTCATTCCTTTAAGTCATCCAAAAGTATACAAGTGTTGACCATTAAATCTAACAACCTCGGTGGTGAAGCTCTTTATGCCAATTCCATTGGCAAAGCCTGGAATGCCCTCCCAAGCAACCTAAGACTAATGACCACTCTGCACCAATTTAAAATTCAATTTCCCTGAGCTCTACTAAAATCCCAATGGCTGCCAGCCTAATCCCCACTACACAGTTCATGCCCCCTGGCTCAACCTGGCCTACCCAAGCCTCCACACAACCCAAACCTTAAGGGTCCACTCTGTAGCCCCTGACAACCATCTTACTAACTTGTATCTCTTTGGATTATATTTACTATTACTTCTTATTGTTTTATTTTTGTATACTAATGTTAGCTTACTAACTTACTCTTAGTTTTGTTATTATATGTGTTTATGTACCTCTGTTCTTTGGAGCTTTTCTCCCCGGGCCTCCACTGAAAATGGATATGTATCCAGTTGGACTAACCCGGTCAACAAATGTAAAATAAAATAAATAAATAAATACTTTAAACATTTTCTTTTTTTTTAATCTAGGTTAGCAATAGTTATATAACATTTTCTGTATCTTTTGCTGTGAGCTCCACTAATGGTTTCCTCTCCAGGCATACTAAACTGAAAAGCTGACATACTGTGTGACCTGATTACAGTATTTAGACTGATCAATTAGTTACAGTTTAAACCACTGCAATCCCATAAATGGCTACATTTGCTATGGGCTCAGATTGCAGAGGGCAAAACTGACCAAGAGAAAACAACTTCATTGATTAATATGCTAGTTATCAACGTTAGTATTTCCTTTTTTATTCAAAAGTGCAGATACAATTTTAGGAAAAGGGGACTGGGTAAGGAGGTTTACATTTGAAAAATTAAATGGCTGTTTTATAGTGTTTCCCAGCCTTGTCACAGTTGATGTGGTATTCTCAGCAAGTACATGCACTTGGGTGTCAAACATGGGCTTATAAATCTCACTGCAGGTCAGCAGTTGCTGAACAAATCAGCAACTTGTAGTTAAATATAATACATGCTTATATACTTATTTGTACTGATGTCTCGCAGTTGGCACAGAGGGTTAAGGGTGTGAGCTGTAGTTCCCATTGTATAGGGTTTGATTAACTCATCTGTCCACTGTATGATCACAAACATGTCCCTTAACCAGATAGAGCTTTGAGGCAATTGGGAAAACCTGAGAGAGGCTCCTAAATAGTTTTCTGTAGTGTATGCCTACTGACTATGAACCTACCTGGCATCAGCTGTTATTTCAGCCCAAGCCTCCTATCATCTGAATGTGAATACGCATACCAACTGACTATGAACCAACGTGGCATCAGCTTTCATTTTATTCCTCTTGTCATCTAAATGTGGGATATGTCACAATTGAATATGAACCTACACAGGATCAGCTGTCACCTCAGTACAAGCCTCCTGCCATCTGAATGTGGATATGCCTACTGACTATGAACCTACCTGGCATCAGCTGTCATTTCAGCCTAAGCCTCCTGTCATCAAAATGTGGATATGCCTACTAACTCTGACTATGAACCTATCTGGCATCAGCTGTCATTTCAGCCGAAGCCTCCTGTCATCTAAATGCAGACATGCCTACTAACTGACTATGAACCTATCTGGCATCAGCTGTCATTTCAATACAAGCCTCCTGTCATCTAAATGTGGATATGCCTATGAACTGACTATGAACCTACCTGACATTTGGTGTCACTTCAGCCCAAGCCTCCTGTCATGTAAATGTGGATATGCCAACTAACTGAATATGAAATTACCTGGCATCAGCTGTCATTTCAGCCCAAGCCTCCTGTAATCTAAATGTGGATAAGCCTACCAACTGACTATGAACCTACCTGGCATCAGCTGTTATTTCAGCCCAAGCCTCCTATCATCTAAATGTGGATATGCCTAACTGACTATGAACCTACCTGGCATAAGCTGACATTTCATCCCAAGCCTCTTGTCATCTAAATGTGGATATGTCTACTAACTGACAGTGAACCTACCTGGCATCAGCTGTCATTTCAGCCCAAGACTCCTGTCATCTGAATGTGGATATGCCTACTAACTGACTATGAACCTACCTGGCATCAACTGTCATTTTATTCCAAGCCTCCTGTAATCTAAATGTGGATAAGCTTACCAACTGACTATGAACCTACCTGGCATCAGCTGTCATTTCAGCCCAAGCCTCCTGTCATCTAAATGTGGATATGCCTAACTGACTATGAACCTACCTGGCATCAGCTGACATTTCATCCCAAGCCTCTTGTCATCTAAATGTGGATATGCCTGACTATGAACCTATCTGGCATCAGCTGTATTTCAGTACAAGCCTCCTGTCATTTAAATGTGAATAAGCCTACCAAATGACTATGAACCTACCTGGCATCAGCTGTCATTTCAGTCCAAGCCTCCTGTCATGTAAATGTGTATATGCCAACTAACTGACTATGAACCTACCTGGCATCAGCTCTCATTTCAGCCCAAGCCTCCTGTCAACTAAATGTAGGTAAGCCTACCAACTGACTATGACCCTACCTGGCATCAGCTGTCATTTCACACAAAGCCTCCTGTCATTTAAATGTGGATATGCCTACAAACTGACTATGAACCTACCTGGCATCAGCTGTCATTTCAGCCCAAGCCTCCTATCATCTAAATGTGGATATGCCTACTAATTGACTATGAATCCACATGGCATCAGCTGTCACTTCAGTACAAGCCTCCTGTCATCTAAATGTGGATATGCCTACTAACTATAAACCTACCTGGCATCAGCTGTCATTTCACTCGAAGTCTCCTGTCATCTGAATGTGGATATGCCTATTAAGTGACTATGAACCTACCTGGCATTGGCTGTCATTTCACCCCAAGCCTACTGTCCTCTAAATGTGGATATGCCTACTAACTGACAATGAACCTATATGGCATTAGCTGTCATTTCAGCCTAAGCCTCCTGTCATCTAAATGTGGACATGCCTACTAACTGACTATGAACTTACCTGGCATCAGCTGTCCTTTCAGCCTAAGCCTTCTGTCATCTAAATGTGGACATGCCTATTAACTGACTATAAATCTACCTGGCATCACCTGGCATTTCAGCCCAAGCCACCTGTCACCTTCAGTTGAATGTGATATGTCACTAACTGGATATTATGAACATACTCTGGTATCATCTGCTACGTTCAAGCCTCCTGTCATCCAAATGTAGATATGCCTACTAACTGACAATGAACCTACCTGGCATCAGTTGTCATTTCAGCCCAAGCCTCCTGTCATCTAAATGTGGATATGTCTACTAACTGACTATGAACATACTCCAGTATTGGGGCATTCATTTCAGCCCAAGCCTCCTTTCATGTAAATGTGGCTATGCCTACTAACTGGACTATGAAGTTAGCCTGGCATCAGCTGTCATTTTCCAGCTCAAGCTCTCCTGCCATCTGAATGTGATATGCTCTACTAACGGATCTATGAACCTACCTGGCATCAGATATCATTTCAATTCAAGTCTCCTGCCATCTGAATGTGCATTAGCCAACTTACTGTCTATGAACCTACCTGGCATCAGCTTTCATTTCAGCCCAAGCCTCCTGGGTTGGCCTAAATGTGGATATGCCTACTAACTGACTATGAACCTACCTGGCATCACCTGTCATTTCACCCCAAGCCTCCTGTCATCTAAATGTGGATATGCCTACTAATTGACTAGGAACCTACTTGGCATCAGCTGTCATTTCAGCCCTAGCCACTATGAACGTACCTGGCATCATCTATCATTTCAGCCTAAGCCTCCTGTCATATAAATGTGGATATGCCTACTAACTGACTATGAACCTACCTGGCATCAGCTGTTATTTCAGTCCAAGCCTCCTGTCATCTAAATGTGGATATGCCTACTAACTGACTATGAACCTACCTGGCATCAGCTGTCATTTCAGCCCAAGCCTCCTGTCATCTGAATGTGAATACGCCTACTGACTAGGAAAGTACCTGGAATCAGCTGTCATTTCACCCCAAGCCTCCTGTCATCTAAATGTGGATATGCCTACTAACTGACTATTATGAACCTGTGCCTGGCATCAGCTGTCATTTCACCTGTCATGTAAATGTGGAAAAGTCTACTAACTGACTAAGTGAACCTACTCTAGCATCAGCTGTCATTTCAACCAAAACCTCCTGTCATCTGAATGTGAATATGCCTACTGACTATGAACCTACCTGGCATCATATGTCATTTCAGCCCAAGCCACCTGTCATCTGAATGTGGATATGACTACTGACTATGAACCTACCTGGCCTCAGCTGTCATTTCATCCCAAGCTTACTGTCATCTAAATGTGGAGATGCCTACTAACTGACTATGAACCTACCTTGGCATCAGCTGTCATTCTGCAGCCCAAGCCTACTCTCAATGTAAATGTGGATAAGTGCCTACTAACTGAATATGGAACCTATTCTAGCATCAGCTGTCATTTCAGCCCAAACGTATTGTCATGTAAATGTGGATATGCCTACTAACTATGAAACTGCCTGGCATCAGCTATCATTTCAGCCCAAGCCTCCTGTCATCTGAATGTGGATATGCCTACTGACTGATCATTAAGTGAACCTACCTGGCATCAGCTGTCATTTCAGCCCAAGCCTACCTCATGTAAATGTGGGTATGCTTCATAATCCGACTTGAACCTGTACTCTAGCATCATCTGTCATTTCAGATCGAGCCTCCTGTCATGTAAATGTGGATATGCTTATTAACTGACTAAGAACCTACCTGGCATCAGTGTTATTTGTCTAGTGCCACCTGTCATCTAAAATGTGGATATGCCTACTAACTGACTGTGAACCTACTTGACATCAGCTGCTATTTCAGCCCAAGCCTCCTGTCGTAAATGTGTGGGATGTTCTACTAACTGACTGTCAATCTTCCTGGCATCAGATGTCATTTCACCCCAAGCTTCCTGTTATCTAAATGTGGATATGCTTACTAACTGACTATGAACCTATCTGGCATCAGCTGTCATTTAGGCCAAAGCCACGATGAACCTACCTGGCATCATCTGTCATTTCATCCCAAGCCTCTTGTCATCTAAATGTGGGAAGCCTACCAACTGACTATGAACCTACCTGGTATAACCTATCATTTCAGCCCAATCCTCCTGTCATCTGAATGTGGATATACCTACTAACTGACTATGAACCTACCTGGCATCAGCTGTCATTTCAGACCAAGCCTCCTGGCATCTAAATGTGGATATGCCTACTAACTGACTATGAACCTATCTGGCATCAGCTGTCATTTCAGCCTAAGCCACCTGTCATCTAAATGTGGATATGCCTACTAACTGACTATGAACCTATGTGGCATCAGCTGTCATTTCAGCCCAAGCCTTCTGTCATCTAAATGTGGACATGCCTACTAACTGACTATGAACTTACCTGGCATCAGCTGTAATTTCAGTCCAAGCCTCCTGTCATCTGAATGTGGATATGCCTACTAACTGACTATGAACCTACCTGGCATCAGCTGTCATTTCAACTCAAGCCTCCTGCCATCTGAATGTGAAAATGCCTACAAACTGACTATGAATCTATCTGGGATCAGCTGTCATTTCAGCCCATTCCTGCAGTCATCTAAATGTGGATATGCCTACTGAGTATGAACCTATCTGTCATCAGCTGTCATTTCACCCCAAGCCTCCTGTCATCTAAATGTGGATATGCCTACTAACTGACTATGAACCTACCTGGCATCAGCTGTCATTTCAGCCCAAGCCTCCTGTCATCTAAATGTGGATATGCCTACTAACTGACTATGAACCTATCTGGCATCAGCTGTCATTTCAGCCTAAGCCTCCTGTCATCTAAATGTGGATATGCCTACTAACTGTCTATGAACCTATGTGCCATCAGCTGTCATTTCAGCCCAAGCCTTCTGTCATCTAAATGTGGACATGCCTACTAACTGACTATGAACCTACCTGGCATCAGCTGTCATTTCAGTCCAAGCCTCCTGTCATCTGAATGTGGATATGCCTACTAACTGACTATGAACCTACCTGGCATCAGCTGTCATTTCAGCCCAAGCCTCCTGTCATCTAAATGAGGATATTCCTACTAACTGACTATGAACCTACCTGGCATCAGCTGTCATTTCAACTCAAGCCTCCTGCCATCGGAATGTGAAAAAGCCAACTAACTGACTATGAACCTAACTGGCATCAGCTGTCATTTCAGCCCTAGCCAGTATGAACCTACCTGGTATCATCTGTCATTTCAGCCCAAGCCTCCTGTCATCTAAATGTGGATATGCCTACTAAATTACTATGAACCTACCTGGCATTAGCTGTCATTTCAGCCCAAGCCTCCCACATCTAACTTTTGATATGCCTACTTACTGACTATGAACCTTACCTGGCATCAGCTGGGCCATTTGAACAAGCCTCCTGTCATATAAATGTGGATATGCCCACTAACTGACTATGAACCTACCTGGCATCACCTGGCATTTCAGCCCAAGCCTCTTGTCATCTGAATGTGGATATGCCTACTGACTATGAGCCTACCAGGCATCAGCTGTCATTTCAGCCCAAGCCTCCTGTCATCTAAATGTGGATATGCCTACTAACTGACTATGAACCTACTTGGCATCAGCTGTCATTTCAGCCCAAGCCTCCTGTCATGTAAATGTGGATAAGTCTACTAAATGACTATGAACCTACCTAGCATCAGGTGTCATTTAAGCCCAAACCTCCTGTCATGCATGCCCTACCGGGACTATGAACCTACCTGGCATCAGCTGTTATTTCAGCCCAGACCTACTGACATCTAAATGTGGAAATACCTAAAAACTGACTATAAACCTACTTCGCATCAGCTGCCATTTTGGCCCAAACCTCCTGTCATCTAAATGAGGACATGCCTACTAACTGATTATGAACCTACCAGGCATCAGCTGTCATTTCAGCCCAATCCTCCTGTCATCTGAATGTGGATATGCCTACTGACTATGAACCTACCTGGCATCAGCTGTAATTTCATCCAAGCCTCCTGGCATCTAAATGTGGATATGCCTACTAACTGACTATGAACCTACCTGACATCACCCGTCATTTCAGCCCAAGCCACCTGTCATCTAAATGTGGATATGACTACTAACTGACTATGAACCTACATGGCATCAGCTGTCATTTCAGCCCAAGCCTTCTGTCATCTAAATGTGGACATGCCTACTAACTGACTATGAACCTACCTGGCATCAGCTCTCATTTCCACTCAAGCCACCTGCCATCTGAATGTGGATAAGCCAACTAACTGACTATGAACCAACCTGGCATCAGCTGTCATTTCAGCCCAAGCCTCCTGTCATCTAAATGTGAACATGCCTACTAACTGACTATGAACCTATCTGGGATCAGCTGTCATTTCAGCCCATTCCTGCTGTCATCTGAATGTGGATATGCCTACTGAGTATGAACCTATGTGTCATCAGCTGTCATTTCAACCCAAGCCTCCTGTCATCTAAATGTGGATATGCCTACTGACTCTGAACCTACCTGGCATCAGCTGTAATTTCACCCAAGCCTCCTGGCATCTAAATGTGGATATGCCTACTAACTGACTATGAACCTACCTGACATCACCTGTCATTTCAGCCCAAGCCTCCTGTCATCTAAATGTGGATATGCCTACTGACTATGAACCTATCTGGCATCAGCTGTCATTTCAGCCCAAGCCTCCTGTCATCTGAATGTGGATATGCCTACCAACTGATATGAACCTACATGGCATCAGCTTTCATTTCACCCCAAGCCTCCTGTCATCTAAATGTGAACATGCCTACTAACTGACTATGAACCTATCTGGGATCAGCTGTCATTTCAGCCCATTCCTGCTGTCATCTAAATGTGGATATGCCTACTGAGTATGAACCTATCTGTCATCAGCTGTCATTTCACGCCAAGCCTCCTGTCATCTAAATGTGGATATGCCTACTGACTATGAACCTACCTGGCATCA
>NC_056747.1:35536951-35606279 GCF_019279795.1 Protopterus annectens
GTAGGTTCATGAATTAGACATTTAGATGACAAGAGGCTTGGGATGAAATGACAGATGATGCCAGGTAGGTTCATAGTGGCTTGGGCTGAAATGACAGCTGATGTGAGGTAGGTTCATAGTCAGTTAGTAGGCATATCCACATTTAGATGACAGAAGGCTTGGGGTGAAATGACAGCTGATGCCAGGTAGGTTCATACTCAGTTAGTAGACTTATCCACATTTACATGAAAGGAGGCTTGGGCTGAAATGACAGCTGATGCCAAGTAGGTTCATACTCATTAGGCATATCCACATTTAGATGACATGTGGCTTGGGCAGAAATGATAAATGATGCCAGGTAGGTTCATAGTCATTTAGTAGGCAAATCACGTTCAGATGACGGGAGAGTTAGTGAAATGACAGCTGATGCCAGGTAGGTTCATAGTCAGTAAGCATATCCACATTCAGATGACAGGAGGATTGGGCTGAAATGACAGCTGATGCCAGGTAGGTTCATAGTCAGTTAGTAGGCATATCCTCATTTAGATCTCAGGAGGCTTGGGGTGAAATGACAGCTGATGCCAGGTAGGCTCATAGTCAGTAGGCATATCCACATTCAGATGACAGGAGGATTGGGCTGAAATGACAGCTGATGCCAGGTAGGTTCATAGTCAGTTAGTAGGCATATCCACATTTAGATGACTGGAGACTTGGGCTGAAATGACAGCTGATGCCTGGTAGGTTCATAGTTAGTAGGCATATCCACATTTAGATGACAGGAGGCTTGGGTTGAAATGACAGCTGATGCCAGGTAGGTTCATAGTCATAGGTTCATAGGTAGGTACTAGGCTATTATCCCTAGGGCCTATATAAGCCTAGCCAAAAAGATACCCTGGCTTTCGCCACCCAAGAAAATTATTTCCCTGTGCCCCTGTTGAGGAGAGTCACAGACGTGATCCCTATGGTGAATTTCCTATTCCCCATCCAGTCATCAAGATTTTTCTTGAGGAGTGCTAATGAGGACCTCTGTTTGACATAGATAGGTAGTCTGTTCCAGAGTATGGGAAGTCTCTAGGACAGGAATCTATCCCTCCAGCTTGTTTTGTTTATTGTGGTGATAAGGTTTAGGTCCCTAGAGCGTGTCGCTCAGAGGGATTGGGATTTCTTTAAGTGGAGCATGTCCAACAGCTCTGGGTTTGACATAGCTTTGTATGTTAGGCAGAGATTGCCTGTGAGTAGGCCATATGTAAAGCTGGCATTTTTTGAGACGGTCTGCATAGGGCATCTGTTTCAGGCCAGTAATCCTCTTTGTGAGGTATTTATGTGGCCTTTCCAGTTGTTGTAGATGTCTTTGAGGTACATACCAAAAGGGGCATTGTACTTTATAATGGGTCTAATGATTGATGAGTAGAGGGGAGCAATGACCTCTTTTTTTTGGATGAGAAACCTTTTGTGATGATGTGAGCCACATAGAAGAGTTTCCTGACCACTGTGGCGATGTGATTATCAAAGGAGAGATTACTGTCCACCTGTCTCCCAAGGTCTCTTATCACACTTTCAGCATTAAGTAAACCACCACTTATGTGGTAGTTCACAGGAACAGAGTTTTTACCAAAGGGGATGATGATACACTTTTTAGCATTGAGCTTCAGGCCATGGCTTTGACACCAGGCATCTGTCTCAGTGAGGCCCTTTTGTAGTATGTCCACATCATTAGGAGTTTTAATTATGGCTTCTAGTTTGCAGTTATCTGCAAACTTTGTTAGCCAAAGACTTTCTGTGTTAGCCTGTACTTCAGAGAAGTAGATACCAAACAGGAGAGGACCCAGGACTGAACCCTGTGGTACTCCACTTGTCACTGGTCTGAAGTTGGATTTGGAGTCTGCTACTTTCACAGTGTAGGTTCTGTCCTTGAGCCAGTTGGCAACCTATCTTGTGACATAGGAATTTATACCTAGTTTAGTGAGCTTATGTATAATTCCAGAGTGGGGGATGGTGTTGAAAGCCTTGGTGAGATCTAGATAAGCTGTGTGAACCACCTTACCTTCATCTATGGCTTTGGTGACTGCTTCAAAGAAGTCAATCAGATTTAGGAGACATGATCTGCCTTTTACAAACCCGAACTGGGCAGGGTCCAGAGTTTGGAGATTACCAATTTCTTTGTTTATGAGTTCCATGATGATATGTTCCATGGCCTTGCAGACCAGGCTCATCAGGCTAATGGGGCGGTAGTTCCCAGGGTTCATCATGGCTCCCCCTTAGTGGAGTGGGATAACGGTATCGGTGCACCATTCAGTGTGCCCAAAGCCTGAGGTGAGGCTATGACTGAACATGGTACTTAGGTAGGGTGTCAGTTCATTCTGTAGTTCATGTTGAACACAGCATGGGATATTGTCAGGTCCCATGGATGCTGTGTTCTTTGCTTTGGAGAGTGTGTTTTTTACCCATGCAGCTGTGATTATAGGAACTTTGCATTCTTCCAGTACAGAGATGGGCCCTCTAGGGGATGAGAGGGGCGTAAAGTTAGCATTGAACCTATCTGCCAGGATGTTGGCAATATCAGTTGGTTCTGTATATTTAGTGCCATTGTGTTGTAACTCAGAGCAGATCTGAGTTTTGGCATTGAGATTCTTAACATAGCTATAGAATGCTTTGTGGTTGTCTTTAGAGTCAGTGGCAATTTTGTTTTCTTAACTAGCTTTGGAGGATTTTATGAGGGATTTCAGCTTTTTACTGAGGTTGACCAGGGAGTTCCTCCAGTCATGGGATTTTACTCTTTTTTTGAAACAGTTTCTTTCTTCTGTTGTAGAGTTTGTTTATGGCAGAGGACCACCAGATTGGCTTCCTTTTTTTGGAGGATAGCATCTTGGTTACATTAGGGATAGCATGATCCATGCACTCATGTAAGTGCTTATAAAGTGCATTTGTGTAGGATTCAGCAGTCATACCTCTATTGTCCGTCTGCATGGGTGTCATGAAGTTTGCCACTTCTGTCTTGGCTTTGGAGAAGTTTTTTACAGTGGTTTCCCTAATTGGGGATGGGGCGGAACGGGGATGTCTAGGGTGATTAGCTTATGGTTGGATCTGACCAACGAGGAATTGACTTCTGGTGTGGAAGACCGGTTACCCATGTTGGTAATGACCAGGTCTAGGATATTGTTGCCCCTTTTAAGGGTGTGAATAAGTTGATCCAAGGTGTTGGAATTTATGAATTCCAGAAAACATTGAGCAAAATAGTTGGTACATGAGTAGTTTTCCCAGTTAATGGTGGGGTATTTGAAATTACCCATTGTTAGGGTGTTGGGTTGTACCCTTATACTTTCCAGTGTATCAAGGAATGAGGAGTGGGAATCCTTGGGCATGGTGGGGGATCTGTAGCAAGCTACAATTTGGATTGCAGTCTTGCCCAGAATTAGTTGCAGATGGATAATCTCCGATGCATTATTCTGTTTAACTAGCCTGGAGGTGTGGATATCCTTAATGAATATGGACACGCCTCCATCTTTAGTGCTTCGTTCCGGGTTAGGTGGCCAAAAGGTGTGATATGAATTTTAGCCTGGTAAGCAGGGGTGCTCTCTGGAGCTTTGATCCTGATCTTTGTCACAGCACAGATATCGATGTTCTCCAGTTTAAGGAGTGCCTTGAGTGAGTGCATTTTGAGGTTTAGACTTCTAGCATCGAGTAGCATTACCCTCATGTTTTGCTTGCTTGTACCTGTTATGGTGGTGAATTTGTCATTTGAACCTTGCCTAAAAAAGGCATTATAGGGGTGGCAAGAGCCTTTGCCAGTATCCAGAATCCCAAGGGCGACAGGTGCAGGCCATCTCTGGCAAAGCATCTTGGTTTGTCGATCATGTCATCCCAGGCAGACAAATACTGGATCCCTTTAGTCAGTTGGTAGGCTTACCAAATTTCGATGACAGGAGGCTTGGGCTGAAATGACAGCTGATGCCAGGAAGGTTCATAGTCAGTTAGTAGGCATATCCACATTTAGATGACAGAAGGCTTGGGCTGAAATGACAGCTGATGCCAGATAGGTTCATAGTCAGTTAGTAGGCATATCAAAAGTTAGATGACAGGAGGCTTGGGCTGAAATGACAGCTAATGCCAGGTAGGTTCATAGTCATTTAGTAGGCATATCCACATTTAGATGACAGGAGGCTTGGGCTGAAATGACAGATGATGCCAGGTAGGTTCATAGTGGCTAGGGCTGAAATGACAGCTGATGCCAGGTAGGTTCATAGTCAGTTAGTTGGCTTATCCACATTCAGATGGCAGGAGGCTTGAGTTGAAATGACAGCTGATGCCAGGTAGGTTCATAGTCAGTTAGTAGGCATATCCACATTTAGATGACAGGAGGCTTGGGCTGAAATGACAGCTGATGCCAGGTAGGTTCATAGTCAGTTAGTAGGCATATCCACATTCAGATGACAGGAGGCTTGGACTGAAATGACAGCTGATGCCAGGTAGGTTCATAGTCAGTTAGTAGGCATATCCACATTTAGATGACAGGAGGCTTAGGCTGAAATGACAGCTGATGCCAGATAGGTTCATAGTCAGTTAGTAGGCATATCCACATTTAGATGACAGGAGGCTTGGGCTGAAATGACAGCTGATGTCAGGTAGGTTCATAGTCAGTTAGTAGGCATATCCACATTTAGATGACAGGAGGCTTGGGTGAAATGATAGCTGATGACATATTTTCATACTCAGTAGGCATATCCATATTCAGATGACAGGAGGCTTGGGCTGAAATTACAGCTGATGCCAGGTAGGTTCATAGTCAGTAGGCATATCCACATTCAGATGACAGGAGGATTGGGCTGAAATGACAGCTGATGCCAGGTAGGTTCATAGTCAGTTGGTAGGCTTACCCACATTTAGATGACAAGAGGCTTGGGATGAAATGACAGATGATGCCAGGTAGGTTCATAGTGGCTTGGGCTGAAATGACAGCTGATGTGAGGTAGGTTCATAGTCAGTTAGTAGGCATATCCACATTTAGATGACAGGAGGCTTGGGCTGAAATGACAGCTGATGTGAGGTAGGTTCATAGTCAGTTAGTAGGCATATCCACATTTAGATGACAGAAGGCTTGGTGTGAAATGACAGCTGATGCCAGGTAGGTTCATACTCAGTTAGTAGACTTATCCACATTTACATGACAGGAGGCTTGGGCTGAAATGACAGCTGATGCCAAGTAGGTTCATAGTCAGTTAGTAGGCATATCCACATTTAGATGACAGGTGGCATGGGCTGAAATGACATCTGATGCCAGGTAGGTTCATAGTTAGTTAGTAAGCATATCCACATTTACATGACAGGAGGCTTGATCTGAAATGACAGCTGATGCTAGGTAGGTTCATAGTCAGTTAGTAGGCATATCCACATTTACATGAGAGTAGGCTTGGGCTGAAATGACAGCTGATGCCAGGTAGGTTCATAGTCAGTTAGTAGGCATATCCACATTTAGATGACAGGAGGCTTGGGCTGAAATGACAGCTGATGCCAGGTAGGTTCATAATCAGTAGTCATATCCACATTCAGATGACAGGTGGCTTGGGCTGAAATGACAGCTGATGCCAGGTAGGTTCATAGTCAGTAGGCATATCCACATTTACATGACAGGAGGTTTGGGCTGAAATGACAGCTGATGCTAGGTAGGTTCATAGTCAGTTAGTAGACTTATCCACATTTACATGACAGGAGGCTTGGGCTGAAATGACAGCTGATGCCAGGTAGGTTCATAGTCAGTTAGTAGGCATATCCACATTTAGATGACAGGAGGCTTGGGGTGAAATGACAGCTGATTCCAGGTACTTTCCTAGTCAGTAGGCATATTCACATTCAGATGACAGGAGGCTTGGGCTGAAATGACAGCTGATGCCAGGTAGGTTCATAGTCAGTTAGTGGGCATATCCACATTTATATGACAGGAGGCTTGGGCTGACATGGCATCTGATGCCAGGTAGGTTCATACTCATTAGGCATATCCACATTTAGATGACAGGAGGCTTGGGCTGAAATGATAGATGATGCCAGGTAGGTTCATAGTGGCTAGGGCTGAAATGACAGCTGATGCCAAGTAGGTTCATAGTCAGTTAGTAGGCATATCCACATTTAGATGACAGGTGGCTTGGGCTGAAATGCCAGGTGATGCCAGGTAGGCTCATAGTCAGTTAGTAGGCATATCCACATTTAGATGACAGGAGGCATGGGCTGAAATGACAGCTGATGCCAGGTAGGTTCATAGTCATTTAGTAGGCATAGCCACATTTACATGAAAGGAGGCTTGGGCTGAAATAAATGCTGATGCTAGGTAGATTCATAGTCAGTTAGTAGGCATATCCACATTTACATGACAGGAGGTTTGGGGTGAAATGACAGCTGATGCCAGGTAGTTTCCTAGTCAGTAGGCATATTCACATTCAGATGACAGGAGGCTTGGGCTGAAATGACAGCTGATGCCAGGTAGGTTCATAGTCAGTTAGTAGGCATATCCACATTCAGATGACAGGAGGCTTGGGCTGAAATGACAGCTGATGCCAGGTAGGTTCATAGTCATTTAGTAGGCATAGCCACATTTACATGAAAGGAGGCTTGGGCTGAAATGAATGCTGATGCTAATTAGGTTCATAGTCAGTTAGTAGGCATATCCACATTTACATGACAGGAAGCTTGGGCTGAAATGACAGCTGATGCCAGGTAGGTTCATAGTCAGTTAGTAGGCATATCTACATTTAGATGACAGGAGGCTTGGGCTGAAATGACAGCTGATGCCACATAAGTTCATAGTCAGTTAGTAGGCATATCCACATTTAGATGACAGGAGGCTTAGGCTGAAATGACAGCTGATGCCAGATAGGTTCATAGTCAGTTAGTAGGCATATCCACATTTAGAGGACAGTAGGCTTGGGGTGAAATGACAGCCAATGCCAGGTAGGTTCATAGTCACTTAATAGGCATATCCACATTCAGATGACAGGAGGCTTCAGATGAAATGACAGCTGATGCCAGATAGGTTCATTGTCAGAGTTAGTAGGCATATCCACATTTTGATGACAGGAGGCTTGGGCTGAAATGACAGCTGATGCCAGGTAGGTTCATAGTCAGTAGGCATATCCACATTCAGATGGCAGGAGGCTTGTACTGAGGTGACAGCTGATGCTGTGTAGGTTCATATTCAATTAGTAGGCATATCCACATTTAGATGACAAGAGGCTTGGAATAAAATGACAGTTGATGCCAGGTAGGTTCATAGTCAGTAGGCATATACTACAGAAAACCATTTAGGAGCCTCTCTCAGGTTTTCCCAATTGCCTCAAAGCTCTATCTGGTTAAGGGACATGTTTGTGATCATACAGTGGACAGTTGAGTTTATCAAACCCTATACAATGGGAACTACAGCTCACACCCTTAACCTTCTGTGCCAACTGCCAGACATCAGTACAAATAAGTATATAAGCATCTATTATATTTAACTACAAGTTGCTGATTTGTTCAGCAACTGCTGACCTGCAGTGACATTTATAAGCCCATGTTTGACACCCAAGTGCATGTACTTGCTGAGAATACCACATCAACTGTGACAAGGCTTGGAAACACTATAAAACAGCCATTTAATTTTTCAAATTTAAACCTCATACCTAGTCATACCACAAATTGTATCTGCACTTTTGAATGAAAAAGGAAATACTAAAGTTGATAACTAGCATAATATACAATTCCTCCCCTAAAACGTGCACGCTGATTGGCCAGCCCAACCAGCGTGCCCGTTGTAAATCCCTCAATATACTAACGGAAAAAGGTCCAGTCGCCCGGACTTTTTCCATTAGTATAAAACATTGTCTCGCTATGTTAAAAGAGTTTAACATAGCGACACAGGTTTAAAAAAAGCAATGGAGATCTCCGTTGCTTTTTTTAAAGCTGTCTCGCTATATTAAACTCCTTTAACATAGCACAATAATGTAAAGCAGCGGAGATTCATGATTGCCGTTGCTTTTTAAACTGTCTCGCTATATTAAATGGGTTTAACATAGCGAGACAGCTTTAAAATAAGCAACGGAGATATCCGTTGCTTATTTTAAAGCTGTCTCGCTATGTTAAACCCATTTAATATAGTGAAACAATTTTTTTAAAAAAAGCAACGGAGATCGCAAGATCTCAGTTGCTTTTTACTGTTTCGCTATGTTAAATGGGTTTAACATGCTAAGCAGACAATAAGCAACGGAGATCTCCGTTGCTTATTTTAAAGCTGTCTCGCTATGTTAAACCCATTTAACATAGCAACAGTAAAAGCAACGGAGATCTTGGATTCTCCGTTGCTTTTATACAGCTCTGATGTACTGTGCAGGCGCGCAGTACATCAGAACTGCCGCAGAATACCAGACAGCTGTGGAAGGGTAGTAAACAGGCATTATACAATGCCATTATTTAAGAAAAGTAATTATTTCTTTTCTTAAATAATCTCATTGTATAATAGCAATAACCCACTTCTGGGTGTGGGTAATGCTGGATTTACCCACGGTTGGCTTTGTTTGAAACCACGCCAACCGTGGGTAAATACAGCATTACCCACACCCAGGCGTGGGTTATTGCTATATTAATCAATGAAGTTGTTTTCTCTTGGCCAGTTTTGCCCTCTGCAATCTGATCCCATAGCAAATGTAGCCATTTATGGGATTGCTGTGGTTTAAACTGTAACTAATCGATCAGTCTAAATACTGTAATCAGGTCACACAGTATGTCAGCTTTTCAGTTTAGTATGTCTGGACAGGAAACCATTAGTGAATACAGGCAAAGAATGTAAGAAAATGTTATATAACTATTGCTAACCTAGATTAAAAAAAAAGAAAATGTTTAAAGTACAATAAACCAAGAGAAAAGGACTAAAATTAAGTATGCAAAGTACAAATCAAGAAACCGAGATATGTTACAGATCTTTACCTGATAGCTCTCACAGAATAAATCTAAAATTGTCACAGAGAAACTTCACTTGGTAGCACTCACTAATTCACCACCTGGGCTCATAGAGGACCATTGGAGTGCCCAGATTAAGAAACTGTGACACAAAACTTACCAATGGCTAAAATGTTTTAATTTCCACATGACTGATAATAAGATAAATTATGTTTATGTATTATTGTTAGAAATGAAGGAGAATTATGCAGCAGAACAACAAACCTTAGCTAAGTAATTCTAGGCATAAACAAATATACAGTATGAATTGCATACATTTAGAAAGGTTACATAAGAACCAAGTGAAACACCAGACAGTTACTACAAAAAAATCAATTTTTTTTGTTGAAGAACTTGAATTTTACAGTTACTTATTCAGAAATCAAAAACAAATATACCAACCTGCTAGAAAAGTAAGATGAAAATGGATAGCATGACAGGGATCAAATTAAATTTCATTAGAAATTTAAGAAAAACAAGCAATAGAATTTAAAAAACACAGAGTCAAGACCATGAAAAGTGAGCAAGATAGACAACACAGAAAAGATATATATGGTTGCAGATCAGAAGCTGAAACAATAAAAGATGAGCCATGGATTTTGTGCATAAAACAGAACTTGTACTACTAACTACAACATAGAAAACGAAGCCCTGTGAAAAATAAACACGTATAGAATGTATAAGTCAACATCAAAGCAATGCAAGTCACTTCAGGGCAAAACCAATATTTGTATGATAGATCCAAGCCAGTTAACAGGGAGAGAGAGACAGACAGAGAGAGAAAGCCCTGATTATAACCCAGATGACTCATGTTTGATTAGTGACATTGGTACAGCCCAGATGACCCATGTTTGATGAGTGACATTGGTAAAGCCCAGATGACCCATGTTTGATGAGTGACATTGGTACAGCCCAGATGACCCATGATTAGTGACATTGGTACAGCCCAGATGACCCATGTTTGATTAGTGACATTGGTATCTGATGGACTGGAGGCAAATTAGTGGTTGAAACTGGCATTTTTATCCTTATGGTGGGAGGGAGGATGTAGTCCCATGGCATTGACAATATCTAGCAGTAGATGGGTGCATCACTTACGTGTACAGGATGCGTTGACTCACATTGTGTCATTGTAGGGACTTTCCTGCCGAGTTGGGAAACAGGAGGTTTGTTTGACAATATGTGCTTTCCATCTACTTATGAGGCAGCTTTGATGAGTTCATGGGTATTTCTGAGGGACCAGACAGCTGACCTACTTGCTACCACTTGGCACTCTCACTTATGGGGAAAATGGATTGTCCAGTAGGGCTTCTTGTGCAGGAACAAATGGCCTGTACATCTCTCACCTAGTCCAGGGATTCCTGGCTACTCTCCTCATGGAATAAATGGGACAACTGGATGCACTTAGTGACACCATCAGGCAGGATTCTTTAAAGTTGGAGAGATGGGAAGATTAAACTAAGAGAAATATGAAAGATATACTTTGCAAAAAAGATTAAAAGTGTACTAAAAGAATTAAACACAGAATAAAAGGGAAAACTCAGAGGCAGTTTATAAACATGTATAAACAATACAGAATAATCTAAGTAAGAATATATCAGAAACAAAAGACATCACAGAAACATACAGATAGGTATTCACTTGAACTGATAGTAATAAAATGCATGCTTCACTACTACTGAAAACTCATCAAGGACAAAGAAAAAACAAGTTTTAGCAGAAAAAAATGTCCCACTGCATCCACCACATGGGGATATTCATCCCAATCTCCACCATTACTTAACTATACTAACTTCATGGTTGCAAAATCATTTTAAATTTGTAAAGACCACCAAACTGAAAAATATTCCTGTTCCTTATCTGAGGCATTATTTTCCAAAGAAACAGTGTAATGAACTTTGCAAAAGCAGTTCAAATAACATTTCCCATCTTTCACAACAAAATTCTTCAAAGTAATACAGGCCATCATAGACTGCACATGTCAAAAGTAAATTTGCTGAAACCAGGTTGACAACCGGAACAGTGACTGTAATTGTCATTCAGTGTATATGGGTCTACAAAAGCAGGTTCAGTCTAAGAAACTGCAATGAGACAGCATAATTTCCAACTAGATACACCAATAGATTCAAATGTATCAATCAACATAGAGAACGAAGGAGTCTATGATTAGTTAAAGTCACAGTCCAGATTAGGATCTGTGGCACACATGAATTCACTTATGGTGCAACAAAATCATTATCAAAACTAGGATACTTCCAAAAATATTACAGCATAAATAATAATACAGCACTGACAAAAAAATCATGCAAGGCCAATACTCTTGTTTACTCAATTAACCCCCAGCAAAAGCAGTAGACCTTAATCACAGCCTAAATCCAAGAGGTGACAACAAAATTAACATGATAGACAGATTACTGTCAGAATATGACTGCTTACAGAAAGGAAATAACATAGCAGGTTAATATTCTAGACTTTGACCTCAAAATGCTATAGTGGAAACTGTATGATGAGTATGTAAATGTGACAGTAGACTGTGCAGTACTAAGAACACACAAACACTGGAAGAGATAAAAGAAGAAACTGAAAATGAGCACATAATTCAAAGGGTAAAGCCATTTTGTGTCACCAGTACCCTGCAAAGAATGGATGGGACGTATACAGATACTACATGTTTAAAAGATATACACACACCCGCGCGCACACACACACACACGCACACACATACACGCACATGCGCACACGCGCGCACACACACACACACACACACACACACACACACACACGCATACACACGCATACACACACACACACACACACACAGACACACACACGCACACGCACACGTACACACACACACACACACACACACACACACACACACACACACACACACACACACACACACACACACACACACACACACACATTCTCCAAAAGAATCAGAAGAGTACATGCTTAAAAGTAGAGGACTAGTTATCCTTGCTTTTTTTAAATAAATTTCAGCCTTACAAATAGCATTGAAGGATCACTGCAAGAGCTATAAAAACTAAAGAATTTATAAGGGAAAGTGGAAGCATGACAAACAGTATATGCTGAACGTGCAACACATATCTCACAAAGCCAGTGTGCCGAACAGTCACAGCCCTTAAGACTAAACAACACACCTGATAACACTTGTAATGTGACTCTATCGTCAGGCACACTGACGTCCCGCTCACCAGGCTGAACAAGGAGAGGGTCACGGTGAGCAGCCTGTTGGGCGCTAGGATCTGCCACATAACACAAGCACTCAGGTCACTCCAAGGCAAGTACAAATATGACTCAGTCATTGTCCATGCTGATGTGAATGACCTGAGACGTACCTCCCTGGACTACATGAAAAGAGACATAAAGGAGCTCTCTGAGCATGTAGCCCAGGCCGGTATGACCCTGACCTTGAGTAGCATCTTACCCTCACCAAGAATGATGCCAGAATATGAAGACAAGATGATCAATTTCAACAATTGGCTTAAGTATTGGTGTCATTCAAAGGGGATCCAATGCCTGTCAGCTTGGGATGATATGCTCGACAAGCCACGATGCTTCGCTAGGGACGGCTTGCACCTGCCACCCCTGGGCTTTCAGATATTGGCAAAGGCTCTTGCTACCCCCATAGTGCCTTTTTTAGGCAAGGCTCAAAAGACAAACCCACCTCCATAGGTATCACAAGGGATAAGAAACTAAGAGTAATGCTACTCAACGCCAGAAGTCTAAACCTCAAGATGCACGCACTTGAAACTCTCCTTAGCATGGAGAACATCGATATCTGTGCAATAACAGAAACCTGGTTCAGGGCTCCCGAGAGCACACCAGCACTACCAGGTTATACCTCATACCATGCTTTTCGGCCCCAAAACTTGGACCGAACCACAAAAGGAGGGGGAGTATCAATATTCATCAAAGATACCCACACCTACAGGTTGGTGGCAAAGCACGAAGCATCAGTGACTATCCATGTGCAACTAACAGTGGGTAAAACTGCCTTCCAGTTTATAGCCTGCTACAGACCACTCTCCCAAACCCAGGAACCCCACTCGGCCTTCCCGAGAACACTGGAAAATATGAAGGTCTCTCCAAACACCATTATATTGGGCGACTTCAACTACCCAAACATAAACTGGGAGCATTACTCTAGCTCCAACACCCTAGCCCAAAGGTTCCTAGAATTTATAAATTCAAATGCTATGGAACAACTTGTTACCACTCCCACAAGAGGGGAAAACATACTGGACCTGATCATCACTAACATGGGACTCTATGCTCCAGACCAGAAGTGTATCCCTCACTGGTAAGATCAGACCATAAACTAATCTCACTGGATATTCACATCCCAACCCCTCCCCCTGCCCAGAAAACCACAGTGAAAAACTTCTCTAAAGCAAATTTCACACTCCTCAAAACCGAGGTGGAATCCTTCAAAGCCCGGCCTGTGGAAAATACGTCCCAGACCGCAGAATCCTTTATAAACGATTCTATGAACACCTTCAGGAATGCATGGATCATGCAATCCCAAATAAAACCAAGACCCAATCCTCCAAAGGCAGACGTCCTGTCTGGTGGACCCCAGCCATAAACAAACTATACAATAGAAGGAGGAAGCTACTAAATGATAGAGCAAAATCCCAAAAAGGGAAGGCATCACTTATCAGTATTAGCAAAAACTACGGGCACTCATAAAATTGTCTAAGGCCAGCTTTGAGAGAAAAATTGCACAGGACACTAAGGATAATCACAAGGCTTTCTTTAGTTATGCTAGGAACCTGGGTGGTAATTCCCAGATATGCTCAGAATTAGTCCAAAATGACAAAAAATACACTGAACCCACAGACATTGCCAACATCCTAGCTGACAGGTTCAGCACAAACTTCTCCCCCCCCCCAAAAGGGCAAATATCTATCCCAGCAGAGTGCTGCCCCCCTGACATCTCAGATGCTCAGGTAAGAGCCGTCCTCTCCAAAGCAAAAAACACAGCATCAATGGGACCAGACGGTGTCCTGGGCTGCATCCTACATGAACTCCAAGAAGAGCTAAACCCAAACATAAAACTACTGTTCAATCTCAGCCTTACTACAGGATATGTGGCCAAAGAATGGCATACAGCAACAGTGATCCCTCTCCATAAAGGTAGTGCCTCAACGGATCCTGGAAACTATCGCCCCATAAGCTTGACTAGCTTGGTCTGCAAAGCTATGGAAAGGATCATCATGGACCTCATAAATAAAGATATTGGGGACCTACAGACACTGGAACCTACCCAGTTTGGCTTTGTTAAGGGCAGATCCTGCCTCTTAAACCTGGTTGATTTCTTTGAAACAGTCACCAAGGCCATTGATGTGGGGAAGGTGGTCCACACAGCCTACCTGGACCTCGCAAAAGCCTTCAATACAATACCCCACTCGGGCATTATAGATAAGCTCACCAGCTTAAATATAAACCCCTATGTCATTAGATGGATTGGAAACTGGCTTAAGGACAGAACCCACATGGTTAGAATTGCTGGAGCCATGTCAGACTCCAAACCAGTTACAAGTGGTGTCCCACAAGGCTCAGTCCTGGGACCTCTCTTGTTCGGTATATATTTCTTGGAGGTACAGGCCAACATGGAAGGACTGTGGCTGACCAAGTTCGCAGATGACTGCAAACTGGGCGCCAGAATCGACTCTCCAGCCGACACAAGCATCCTCCAAAAGGGCCTCATAGAAACAGACAACTGGTGCCAGAGCCATGGCCTCAAGCTAAATGCCAACCCGTGTATAGTCATCCCCTTTGGCAAAAACAAAGTGCCCACAAATTACCACATAGGTGGTAATCCATTAAGTACAGAAGAAGTAATTAGGGACCTGGGGACCCAAGTTGATAGCAATCTCTCATTTGACAACCACGTGGCCAAAGTGGTTAGAAAAACATTTTATATAGCCCACCTAATCATGAAGGGATTCACATCTAGATCAGGGGAGGTCATTGTGCCTCTTTACTCATCCCTCATCAAGCCCATAATTGAGTACAATGCCCCTTTTGGGATGTACCTTACCAGACACCTGCAGCAACTGGAAAGACCCCAAAGTACCTCACCAAGAGGATCAAAGGGCTCAAACAGATGCCATATGCTGCCCAGTTAAAGAAACTCTAGCTTTACTCAGTGGCATACCGCCTGTTCAGAGGCGATCTGTGCCTGACATATAAAGCCATGTCCAACCCGGAATTAATGGACATGCTGCACCTCAGAAAATCAAATCCCATCCCATCGAGCCACGGAGACTTGAACCTCAGCACTGAAATATATAAGACATGCTGGAGGGACAGATTCATAACCCAGAGGCTCCCTTCACTCTGGAATAAAATCCCAGTCCAGGTTAGGCAGAGTCCCTCATTGACTCTCTTCAAGAGGAATCTTGATGAGTGGATGGGAGATCATAGGTTTACCCTGCATTCACTTCTGTGTCACTGTTAGACAGAGGCACAGTATACTAACCTCGAAAAAGGGCATAGCAAAATAAATTTAAAATGGGTGGCGAAAGCCAAACACATTCTGGCTAGGATTATAAATGCCCTAGGGCAGATAGCCTAGTATGAACCTATGAACCTATGAACAACTATTTAGATTGTCAGTCAAAATGCCAGAGTGCTATATGAGATGTCAGCATTACTGGAATCTATTTGTAGGTATTCAGAAGTGCTAGCAATTAAAAGCAGCAACATTTTGTGGGTTTTTTCACTAGTTGAATGGAATGTGACTAGTACAAAAACATGTATTTAAAATGCAGATCTTACTACATTCCATTCAAGTAGTGAAGATCAAAACATAACAGATTGCACTGATTAGTTCTTTCCAGAAGTGCTAAGCATTTCTAAATAATCCCAATTAGCAATGATTTCTTTGGGCCAGTCATCAGCATTAACTATCTTCTATTTGTGACTGATATCTCATTGAACAACAAATACCTCCCACCTAAGCTAAAACTGTTATATCAGGTAGTAGACAAACTTTTCTCAGAGACAGGCATTCCATAGTTCATCAGATCAAGTCACAGACCACAATTTTAGTGGGATACTGTATGTGCAGTTCTGCAGTACTTTAGCCATTTATCACGAAGAATAATATCACTATGGCCTAGGGTAAGGGCATTGCAGAGTGTTTTATAGCCAATACAAAACAGTGTTAACAACATTAAAGACACGTCCTGCAATAAAAAAGGTTAGACCATACTAAGAGGGTACATAAATCTGATCTGGAGTAGAGCTTCTCCAGCAAATCATATACTAACTGCAACCGTAATAACAAGTTATGTACAGTGTGCCAGTTTAGGCCAAACTAGATTACCTAGTGAAGGACGTTGTCACTAGAAACATAAAATGAAGTTCTATACAGATGCAAAGAGGAGTGCAGGATGCATGCAATCTTTGTTACTGAAATCATTATAAATAGCAAAGTTAAAAACTCTCCTTATTATCATCACACATGAACTAACCATAGTCCAAACATGCCTACATTAAAAAAACACAAAAAACAAAAGTTATACTCCAGCAAGAAACATTTTGACATTAATATTCAAGCAAGACTTTATTTTTACATTAACAAAGTTTAGGTGACACGATCACTGCCGATGAGTCACATGATCCCTTATTCTGATGAAGTTTATTTCAAGGGTTGAAAGAGCTAAACAAAGTGTTGCTTGAATATTACTGCTTGAATGTCTTTTGGTATCATCACAAATGACATGAATGCTTTGACAAGGAAGTGTTCTTATTCCTTTGATAAAATGTTATGCTGACAACAACCACTTGGCCTTGACAGATGTGACTGAATATGACCTAAACTGTCTCTCTCATCCCTCTGGTTCTCACATGAAGGCTGCGGATCCGCCAAGCTAGAAACAAGATTAGTGCATATCAAAGAACATGGCTGCTGTAAGATCACACCATCAAAAGACTAGGCATGCAATGAGATCACATTCTCAAAGACTGTAGATGCTATATGATTACATAATGTATTTTCCATGCAAGTATCCAATAAACTAAACTACATTGAAGCTGGGTCATCATATCTGGTAGTTTTGCAAGCAGTACTGTGTCGGATCACTTTTTTCCATATAACTTCAGCAATGTTCGAGTCTGAAACTGTTTTCACTATATTAGTGCCAAATTAAGAAGCGCACCACAATGGATAAAAAGTGCATGTGTAAAGTCTTTCAAATACCCTACAAAGAAGTGAAGAAAAATAACTTGTGAAATTTTATTTCTGAGCTGCTTTAAGAATGAAGGTTTTTTAGCCATCCTTTATGACTAAAGGCCTCAGTGATTGTCTAGCACATTGTTATATTTTGTCATCCACTGAAACATCACAGTCAGATGGATATCCTGCATGGATAACACCTCTGGAATAACTCTTGGGAGCATAGATTCAATAACCACCCCACTGCTGCCTCTGGAGCTTCAGCTCCATTCACTTACATTGGCTTAATATAAAGATTCCTGAATGGTTCTTTACTGGATCTTGGAGCTTAGTGGACAGGCTTACTGCAGTACTTGTGTTTTCTACTAGTGGTTCTCAGTCCAGTAATAAAGGCTGTATCTGACCGGCACTGAAAGTGCTATGTGAATGAAGTCTACACATCACATGCAACTGGCATCACTAAAAATGATGTTGATAACTTGGAGGGAAGTTGGTGACAAAAGAATGTCAGATTTAAAGTAGCTGCAGTGATTTTGTTCATTGTAGTAAATTAAACTTCTCATTAAAAGCAACTGCCTTTTATCTTCTTTTGAGTACAGTCACATTAATTTCCCAAGTATCCATTTGAATACTTTGTGACGTTGAGTAATTCACTTAAAACAGAGAATGCTCCTGGGTTTTTCCTGATAAAGGACATTTATAACCAGTGGGCATATCTGGTTAACAAGTAAATAAAATAAAATAAAATAATTCATAACGCCAATACAAAACAGTGTTAACAACATTAAAGAAAAAGGTTAGACCATACTAAGATAAATCTGATCCGGAGTAGGCTTCTCCAGCAAATCATATATTAACTGCAACCGTAATAACAAGTTATGTACAGTGTGCCAGTTTAGGCCAAACTAGATTACCTAGTGAAGGACGTTGTCACTAGAAACATAAAATGAAGTTCTATACAGATGCAAAGAGCAGGATGCATGCAGTCTTTGTTACTGAAATCATTATAAATAAAACTCTCCTTATTATCATCACAAATGAACTAACCATAGTCCAAACATGCCTACATTAGAAACATTTTGACATTAATATTCAAGCAAGACTTTATTTTTACATTAACAAAGTTTAGGTGACACGATCACTGCCGATGAGTCACATGATCCCTTATTCTGATGAAGTTAATTTCATTGAAAGAGCTAAACAAAGTGTTGCTTGAATATTACTGCTTGAATGTCTTTGGTATCATCACAAATGACATGAATGCTTTGACTGGCCTTGACAGATGTGACTGAATATGACCTAAACTGTCTCTCTCATCCCTCTGGTTCTCACATGAAGGCAACAAGATTAGTGCATATCAAAGAACATCACACCATCCATGCAATGAGATCACATTCTCAAAGACTGTAGATGCTATATGATTACATAATGTATTTTCCATGCAAGTATCCAATAAACTAAACTACATTGAAGCTGGGTCATCATATCTGGTAGTTTTGCAAGCAGTACTGTGAAAGATCACATAACTTCAGCAATGTTCGAGTCTCTGTTTTCACTATATTTGTTCCAAATTAAATGGATAAAAGTTTTTAGCCATCCTTATGACTAAAGGCCTCAGTGATTGTCTAGCACATTGTTATATTTTGTCATCCACTGAAACATCACAGTCAGATGGATATCCTGCATGGATAACACCTCTGGAAGAACTCTTGGGAGCATAGATTCAATAACCACCCCACTGCTGCCTCTAGCTCCATTCACAAGATTCCTGAATGGTTCTTTACTGGATCTTGGAGCTTAGTGGACAGGCTTACTACAGTACTTGTGTTTTCTACTAGTGGTTCTCAGTCCAGTAATAAAGGCTGTATCTGACTGACCGGCACCATCACATGCAACTGGCATCACTAAAAATGATGTTGATAACTTAGTAGCTGCAGTGATTTTGTTCATTGTAGTAAATTAAACTTTTATCTTCTTTTGAGTACAGTCACATTAATTTCCCAAGTATCCATTTGAATACTTTGTGACGTTGAGTAATTCACTTAAAACAGAGAATGCTCCTGGGTTTTTCCTGATAAAGGACATTTATAGCCAGTGGGCATATCTGGTTAACAAGTAAATAAAATAAAATAATTCACAACAAAATCTGCCTTTTGTACTTTCCACCAGATTGTGGCAAAGGCAAAACAGCACTGTGTATATTCTAAACATGCTAGAAATATACAACAAGTTGTGTAAGCATCTATGAAAGCTGCAGATGTATGTTATATATACCTAGGTTCTGTAGGAAGCCATTATATGAATGCTTAATAACTAACGCTACAAAGTTAAATATTGCACTATTCCTAAGGGGTAACATAGCTGCTAGGTAATAAAGTACAGGGAAAAAATCTACTATTCTCTTAGCAAATGTTTCTTTATGCATGCATGTCCTTACTATTTGTTTGCAGCATTCTGTACTGGTTCAATGCATGCATGCCCTTACTGTTTGTTTGCAGCATTCTCTACTGGTTCAATGCATGCATGTCCTTACTATTTGTTTGCAGCATTCTCTACTGGTTCACCACTTATGCATGCATGTCCTTACCATTTGTTTGCAGCATTCTCTACTGGTTCAATGCATGCATGTCCTTACTATTTGTTTGCAGCATTATCTACTGGTTCAATGCATGCATGTCCTTACTATTTGTTTGCAGTATTCTCTACTGGTTCAATGCATGCATGTCCTTACTATTTGTTTGCAGTATTCTCTACTGGTTCAATGCATGCATCTCCTTACCATTTGTTTGCAGTATTCTCTACTGCTTCAATGCATGCATGTCCTTACTATTTGTTTGCAGTATTCTCTACTGGTTCAATGCATGCATGTCCTTACTGTTTGTTTGCAGTATTCTCTACTGGTTCAATGCATGCATGTCCTTACTATTTGTTTGCAGTATTCTCTACTGGTTCAATGCATGTATGTCCTTACCATTTGTTTGCAGTATTCTCTACTGGTTCAATGCATGTATGTCCTTACCATTTGTTTGCAGCATTCTCTACTGGTTCAATGCATGCATCTCCTTACTATTTGTTTGCAGCATTCTCTAATGGTTCAATGCATGCATGTCCTTACTATTTGTTTGCAGTATTCTCTACTACTTCAATGCATGCATGTCCTTACTATTTGTTTGCAGTATTCTCTACTGCTTCAATGCATGCATGTCCTTACTATTTGTTTGCAGTATTCTCGACTGGTTCAATGCATGCATGTCCTTACTATTTGTTTGCAGCATTCTCTACAGGTTCAATGCATGCATGTCCTTACTATTTGTTTGCAGTATTCTCTAATGGTTCAATGCATGCATGTCCTTACTATTTGTTTGCAGCATTCTCTACTGGTTCAATGCATGCATGTCCTTACTATTTGTTTGCAGCATTCTCTACTGGTTCAATGCATGCCTGTCCTTACTATTTGTTAGCAGTATTCTCTACTGGTTCAATGCATGCCTGTCCTTACTATTTGTTTGCAGTATTCTCTACTGGTTCAATGCATGCATGTCCTTACTATTTGTTTGCAGTATTCTCTACTGGTTCAATGCATGCATGTCCTTACTATTTGTTTGCAGTATTCTCTACTGCTTCAATGCATGCATGTCCTTACTGTTTGTTTGCAGCATTCTCTACTGGTTCAATGCATGCGTGTCCTTACTGTTTGTTTGCAGTATTCTCTACTGGTTCAATGCATGCATGTCCTTACTATTTGTTTGCAGCATTCTCTACTGGTTCAATGCATGCATGTCCTTACTATTTGTTTGCAGTATTCTCTACTGTTTCAATGCATGCATGTCCTTACTATTTGTTTGCAGTATTCTCTACTGGTTCAATGTATGCATGTCCTTACTATTTGTTTGCAGCATTCTCTACTGGTTCAATGCATACATGTCCTTACTATTTGTTTGCAGTATTCTCTACTGGTTCAATGCATGCATGTCCTTACTATTTGTTTGCAGCATTCTCTACTGGTTCAATGCATGCATGTCCTTACTATTTGTTTGCAGTATTCTCTACTGGTTCAATGCATGCATGTCCTTACTATTTGTTTGCAGCATTCTCTACTGGTTCAATGCATGCACATCCTTACCGTTTGTTTGCAGCATTCTCTACTGGTTCAATGCATGCATGTCCTTACTATTTGTTTGCAGTATTCTCTACTGGTTCAATGCATGCATGTCCTTACTGTTTGTTTGTAGCATTCTCTACTGGTTCAATGCATGCATGTCCTTACTATTTGTTTGCAGCATTCTCTACTGGTTCAATGCATGCATGTCCTTACCATTTGTTTGCAGCATTCTCTACTGGTTCACCACTTATGCATGCATGTCCTTACTGTTTGTTTGTAGCATTCTCTACTGGTTCAATGCATGCATGTCCTTACTATTTGTTTGCAGTATTCTCTACTGGTTCAATGCATGCATGTCCTTACTGTTTGTTTGCAGTATTCTCTACTGCTTCAATGCATGCATGTCCTTACTGTTTGTTTGCAGTATTCTCTACTGCTTCAATGCATGCATGTCCTTACTATTTGTTTGCAGTATTCTCTACTGGTTCAATGCATGCATGTCCTTACTATTTGTTTGCAGTATTCTCTACTGGTTCAATGCATGCATGTCCTTACTGTTTGTTTGTAGCATTCTCTACTGGTTCAATGCATGCATGTCCTTACTATTTGTTTGCAGCATTCTCTACTGGTTCAATGCATGCATGTCCTTACCATTTGTTTGCAGCATTCTCTACTGGTTCACCACTTATGCATGCATGTCCTTACTGTTTGTTTGTAGCATTCTCTACTGGTTCAATGCATGCATGTCCTTACTATTTGTTTGCAGTATTCTCTACTGGTTCAATGCATGCCTGTCCTTACTATTTGTTTGCAGTATTCTCTACTGGTTCAATGCATGCATGTCCTTACTATTTGTTTGCAGCATTCTCTACTGGTTCAATGCATGCATGTCCTTACTATTTGTTTGCAGTATTCTCTACTGCTTCAATGCATGCATGTCCTTACTGTTTGTTTGCAGTATTCTCTACTGGTTCAATGCATGCATGTCCTTACTGTTTGTTTGCAGTATTCTCTACTGGTTCAATGCATGCATGTCCTTACTATTTGTTTGCAGTATTCTCTACTGGTTCAATGCATGCATGTCCTTACTATTTGTTTGCAGTATTCTCTACTGCTTCAATGCATGCATGTCCTTACTATTTGTTTGCAGTATTCTCTACTGGTTCAATGCATGCATGTCCTTACTATTTGTTTGCAGCATTCTCTACTGGTTCAATGCATACATGTCCTTACTATTTGTTTGCAGTATTCTCTACTGGTTCAATGCATGCATGTCCTTACTATTTGTTTGCAGTATTCTCTACTGGTTCAATGCATGCATGTCCTTACTATTTGTTTGCAGTATTCTCTACTGGTTCAATGCATGCATGTCCTTACTATTTGTTTGCAGCATTCTCTACTGGTTCAATGCATGCACATCCTTACCGTTTGTTTGCAGCATTCTCTACTGGTTCAATGCATGCATGTCCTTACTATTTGTTTGCAGTATTCTCTACTGGTTCAATGCATGCATGTCCTTACTGTTTGTTTGTAGCATTCTCTACTGGTTCAATGCATGCATGTCCTTACTATTTGTTTGCAGCATTCTCTACTGGTTCAATGCATGCATGTCCTTACCATTTGTTTGCAGCATTCTCTACTGGTTCACCACTTATGCATGCATGTCCTTACTGTTTGTTTGTAGCATTCTCTACTGGTTCAATGCATGCATGTCCTTACTATTTGTTTGCAGTATTCTCTACTGGTTCAATGCATGCATGTCCTTACTGTTTGTTTGCAGTATTCTCTACTGCTTCAATGCATGCATGTCCTTACTGTTTGTTTGCAGTATTCTCTACTGCTTCAATGCATGCATGTCCTTACTATTTGTTTGCAGTATTCTCTACTGGTTCAATGCATGCATGTCCTTACTATTTGTTTGCAGTATTCTCTACTGGTTCAATGCATGCATGTCCTTACTGTTTGTTTGTAGCATTCTCTACTGGTTCAATGCATGCATTTCCTTACTATTTGTTTGCAGCATTCTCTACTGGTTCAATGCATGCATGTCCTTATCATTTGTTTGCAGCATTCTCTGCTGGTTCACCACTTATGCATGCATGTCCTTACCATTTGTTTGCAGCATTCTCTACTGGTTCACCACTTATGCATGCATGTCCTTACCATTTGTTTGCAGCATTCTCTACTGGTTCGCCACTTATGCATGCATGTCCTTACCATTTGTTTGCAGCATTCTCTACTGGTTCAATGCATGCATGTCCTTACTATTTGTTTGCAGCATTCTCTACTGGTTCAATGCATGCCTGTCCTTACTATTTGTTAGCAGTATTCTCTACTGGTTCAATGCATGCATGTCCTTACTGTTTGTTTGCAGCATTCTCTACTGGTTCAATGCATGCATGTCCTTACTATTTGTTTGCAGTATTCTCTACTGGTTCAATGCATGCATGTCCTTACTATTTGTTTGCAGCATTCTCTACTGGTTCAATGCATGCATGTCCTTACTATTTGTTTGCAGTATTCTCTACTGGTTCAATGGATGCATGTGCTTACCATTGGTTTGCAGCATTCTCTACTGGTTCAATGCATGCATGTCCTTACTATTTGTTTGCAGCATTCTCTACTGGTTCAATGCATGCATGTCCTTACTATTTGTTTGCATCATTCTCTACTGGTTCAATGCATGCATGTCCTTACTATTTGTTTGCAGTATTCTCTACTGGTTCAATGCATGCATGTCCTTACTATTTGTTTGCAGCATTCTCTAGTGGTTCACCACTGATTTCTGTTGTGTACTTAGATGCTGACAAGCAGATACAGGACTGTTAGGTAGGAGGTATTCTACCCGAGCGGCAGGTGTTAGTCACTGGGTTCCACTGCTGCTTGAGGTGTTCTCGTATGCTCACCTTGTCATACTTGTATTAGCATAACTGCTTGAACTTACTGCTTATCTTAGTGCTCAGGTGGCAAACAAGGGCATAAAAGAAGGCTACTTAGTGCTGTTAATGGCAAGTGAAATGAGAGTCAGGTGCCTGATCTGTGCGTCCGATGTGCTGTTTGTCAGTAACTCCTACTTCATTATAACCAAAGATCATTACCTGGGTTTGCAACAGTCGTACTACTGCCTAGGTAGCTCCGAATCTACTGCTTGTTTTAACCACATGTGTAGGCATTTTCAAGCACTTCTATTTCAAAGCAGATAACCAAACCTGTACATCACACTGAATTATCTTATTGCTTTATTTCTTGTAAACGTAGTAGTAAGATAAACAGCAAAAACACTCAGAAATTCAGTACACATTTATCTGTAATCAGCTAAAGTGGGTGTACAATACTGCTGCTGTTATTCATTTCTCTGTAGCTTAACAGGGCCCATTAGGATCATCCCATTCACTTCATTCACTAAGATGAAAAATAAATTACCAAGTCAAAAAATGAACAAATAAATATACTGTACACACCCACACATCATTTCAGAAAATATACAAACTATTCATGAAAACATAAGGAAAAGTACATTGTGAATACTCCAGTGCATGAGGAAGAATACAGTATGAATACTCCAGTGCATGAGGAAAAGTAGATTGTGAATACTCTAGTGCTTGAGGAAAAGTACATTGTGAATACTCCAGTGCATGAGGAAGAATACAGTATGAATACTCCAGTGCATGAGGAAAAGTACATTGTGAATACTCCAGTGCATGAGGAAAAGTACATTGTGAATACTCCAGTGCATGAGGAAGAATACAGTATGAATACTCCAGTGCATGAGGAAGAATACAATATGAATACTCCAGTGCATGAGGAAAAGTACATTGTGAATACTCCAGTGCATGAGGAAGAATACAGTATGAATACTCTAGTGCATGAGGAAAAGTACAGTGTAAATACTCCAGTGCATGAGGAAAAGTACATTGTGAATACTCCAGTGCATGATGGGTCCCAGATATGCTCAGAATTAGTCCAAAATGACAAAAAATACACTGAACCCACAGACACTGCCAACATCCTAGCTGACAGGTTCAGCGCAGACTTCTCCCCCCCCTCCCCACAAAAAGGGCAAATATCTATCCCAGCAGAGTGCTGCTCCCTTGACATCTCAGATGCTCAGGTAAGAGCCACCCTCTCCAAAGCAAAAAACACAGCATCAACGGGACCAGACGGTGTCCCGGGCTGTGTCCTACATGAACTCCAAGAAGAGCTAAACCCAAACATAAAACTACTGTTCAATCTCAGCCTTACTACAGGATATGTGGCCAAAGAGTGGCGTACAGCAACAGTGGTCCCTCTCCATAAAGGTGGTGCCTCAACAGATCCTGGAAACTATCGCCCCATAAGCCTGACTAACTTGGTCTGCAAAGCTATGGAAAGGATCATCATGGACCTCATAAATAAAGATATTGGGGACCTACAGACACTGGATCCTACCCAGTTCGGCTTTGTTAAGGGCAGATCCTGCCTCTTAAACCTGGTTGATTTCTTTGAAACAGTCACCAAGGCCATTGACGAGGGGAAGGTGGTCCACACAGCCTACCTGGACCTCGTGAAAGCCATACAATACCCCACTCGGGCATTATAGATAAGCTCACCAGCTTAATTATAAACCCCTATGTCACCAGATGGATTGCAAACTGGCTCAAGGACAGAACCCACATGGTTAGAATTGCTGGAGCCATGTCAGACTCCAAACCAGTTACAAGTGGTGTCTCACAAGGCTCAGTCCTGGGACCTCTCTTGTTCGGTATATATTTCTCGGAGGTACAGGCCAACATGAAAGGACTGTGGCTGACCAAGTTCGCAGATGACTGCAAACTGGGCACCATAATCGACTCTCCAGCCGACACAAGCATCCTCCAAAAGGGCCTCATAGAAACAGACAACTGGTGCCAGAGCCATGGCCTCAAGCTAAATGCCAAAAAGTGTATAGTCATCCCCTTTGGCAAAAACAAAGTGCCCACAAATTACCACATAGGTGGTAATCCATTAAGTACAGAAGAAGTAATTAGGGACCTGGGGACCCAAGTTGATAGCAATCTCTCATTTGACAACCATGTGGCCAAAGTGGTTAGACAAACATTTTATATAGCCCACCTAATCATGAAGGGATTCACATCTAGATCAGGGGAGGTCATCGTGCCTCTTTACTCATCCCTCATCAGGCCCATAATTGAGTATAATGCCCGTTTTGGGATGTACCTTACCAGACACCTGCAGCAACTGGAAAGACCCCAAAAGTACCTCACCAAGAGGATCAAAGGGCTCAAACAGATGCCATATGCTGCCCGGTTAAAGAAACTCCAGCTATACTCAGTGGCATACCACCTGTTCAGAGGCGATCTGTGCCTGATGTATAAAGCCATGTCCAACCCGGAATTAATGGACATGCTGCACCTCAGAAAATCCAAATCCCATCGAGCCACGCTACCGAGAGACTTGAACCTCAGCACTGAAATAAATAGGACATGCTGGAGGGACAGATTCATAACCCAGAGGCTCCCTTCACTCTGGAATAAAATCCCAGTCCAGGTTAGGCAGAGTCCCTCATTGACTCTCTTCAAGAGGAATCTTGATGAATGGATGGGAGATCATAGGTTTACCCTGGGTATCACTTCTGTGTCACTGTTAGACAGACGCACAGTATACTAACCTCGAAAAAGGGCATAGCAAAATAAATTTAAAATGGGTGGCAAAAGCCAAACACATTCTGGCTAGGCTTATAAATGCCCTAGGGCAGATAGCCTAGTATGAACTTATGAACCTATGAACCTAAAAGTACAGTGTGAATACTCCAGTGCATGAGGAAAAGTACATTGTGAATACTCCAGTGCATGAGGAAGAATACAGTATGAATACTCTAGTACATGAGGAAAAGTACAGTGTGAATACTCTAGTGCATGAGGTGAAGTACAGTGTGAATACTCCAGTGCATGAGGTGAAGTACAGTGTGAATACTCTAGTGCATGAACAAAAGTACAGTGTGAATACTCCAGTGCATGAGGTGAAGTACAGTGTGAATACTCTAGTGCATGAACAAAAGTACAGTGTGACTACTCCAGTGCACGAGGAAGAATACAGTATGAATACTCTAGTGCATGAGGAAAAGTACAGTGTGAATACTCCAGTGCATGTTGAAAAGTACAGTGTGAATACTCCAGTACATGAGGAAAAGTACAGTGTGAATACTCCAGTGCATGTTGAAAAGTACAGTATGAATACTCTAGTGCATGAGGAAAAGTACAGTGTGACTACTCCAGTGCATGTGAAGTACAGTGCAATACTCCAGTGCATGAGGAAGAGTACAGAATTAATACGTTAGTGCACGAGGAAAAGTACAGTGTGAATACTCCAGTGCATGTGGAAAAGTACAGTATGAATACTCCAGTGCATGTTGAAAAGTACAGTATGAATACTCTAGTGCATGAGGAAAAGTACAGTGTGACTACTCCAGTGCATGTGAAGTGCAGTGCAATACTCCAGTGCATGAGGAAGAGTACAGAATGAATACGTTAGTGCATGAGGAAAAGTACAGTGTGAATACTCCAGTGCATGTGCAAAAGTACAGTATGAATACTCTAGTGCATGAAGAAAAGTACAGTGTGAATACTCCAGTGCATGTTGAAAAGTACAGTGTGAATACACCAGTGCATGTGGAAAAGTACAGTATGAATACTCTAGTGCATGAAGAAAAGTGCAGTGTGAATACTCCAGTGCATGAGGAGAAGTACAGTATAAATAATTCAGTGCATGAGGAAAAGCACACTGTGAATGATCCACTGCATGAGTGCAGTGCCACATAAAACCAGGGCATGGTGTGCAGTTCTATCTTTAACCATGGCATGGGTGCAGTTACGTGTATAGCCTGTGCATGGGTGCAGTTATGTGTATAACTAGGGCATGGGTGCAGCTTTGTGTATAACCAGGGCATAGGTGTAACTCTGTGTATAATCAATGCATGGTTACAATTCCATGTATAACCAGAGCATGGATGCACTTCCATGTATAACAACTGTATGGTTACAGTTCTGTGTATAACCAGAGCATGAGTTCTGTGTATAACCACTGTATGGGTGTATAATGCTATAGGAACAAATCATTTGCTGCTGGCTATGCTTGCAGTATAAACACAGTAGTGGAACAGTATCTTATTTAGACAGAAATTGTCAGTCCTGAGAAACAAGACAAGCCAGTTAATATGTATTAATTTGTGGAGCCATGGAAATTCATCAGTGGTTGTCATGCTAAGAATGCCAGCTGATTCCTTCAGATGCAAACAGATGTATTCCTGAGGAAAGTTATCACATTTCTAACACAGAATCTTTATAGAGGAACATTAGGTTATTCTGGGGCCACCCATATTTTCTCCAAATGAAGAAGGTTGTTCTGTTTATCTTTGTGATTTATCTAGGAATTTGTGACCGGCTCTGCACTTTCAGTATCTGCTGCAAAATACTATGGACATCTTCATCCATTCGGCCCTGGAAAAGAAAGGAAAAAAGTAGTTTTAAGTGGACTGCTTAATACCTGTAGTATGATAACCTTTTATGGTACCATCTTTTACAGTACAATGTTCTAGTCATTCCAGTACCTGATTCGTCTAAACTACAAATCTCTCTACCCAAGAACAAGCTAAAACAACCACAATAACCTACTTTATTGAGGCTTCTAATAACTCAGTAGGCATTTTAGGCCTGGTGTCTTAACTGATGAGAAATATGTTGCAGGAAGGATTGAATAATATCATATCTCACTGGATCATAACAACACTGTCTTTCCACTGGATGCTGGCTGTTGTTTGGACTGCAGAGACTGTAAGGAAAACTAGTAATTCACTTGCTTATTGACTTTTCTGTACATAACAGGGGAGAAGCAATGTTCAAAGCATTTAATTGTTCATTTTGAGATGCGTGAGTTTGCCTCTATCCATTTCAACATGTCAGAAAAATAACAGAATACTATTAAATGCACGTTTGTTCGAAGAGGTGGAAATGGAAGCATGAGAAATGATTGGAGTATAAGAATCTGCGTTAATTACTACTATAAGAAGGAAGATGTTGAGAGAGCGTGATGATAGCGTGCCACTGATCTATCGTGTTCTACTGGAAACAAATGTCATCAGAAGCAAAGTAGTATGAACTCAGGAAACAATTATTTACTTTCATGCATTTGATGATCACTTGTAAAAAAGAAATGAATGGCTAGTTTTGTGAAGCAGAAAATGGGGATGCAGCTGTGACTGTGATCTCAAAGGTCTGCCTTTCACTAGCAGTACCTCTTACAGGACAAGCTGGGGGTGACACTAGCTGCCTCTTCCTTGGGGGAATGTTTGGGGTTTTACCACATGTAGGACACATTCTAAAGGAGGCTGAGGGGTCAGGTTTCCAACATGCATACTACATTATATATTATATGGGGAAGACCAAATGTTTCTAGTCAGCCATTCTACACATGTAAGTGTGGTAGGACATGCACAGAGTGGTACTGCATGCTCAGTACTCCACACTGCAATCATATTCTCTAGCAACATGTAAGTGTGGTAGGACATGCACAGAGTGGTACTGCATGCTCAGTACTCCACACTGCAATCATATTCTTTAGCATTAAATAAATAATATCTTTCTAGAGTCATTAATATGGCTAGCTTCAGCATTAACTTTGTCAGCATAATCTAATCAGACCTCAGTGGCTAGTGGTAGATCTAGTTATTTCCAAACTTGCCCCCAAACCTAGTAATATTATGAACATTGTGCAACAATCTACAACTGGTTAAGCAAAAACAAAAAAGTCTATTGAATACAAAACATGAACAGAAATACCTCAGTATCTAAGGTCTAGACTATGACATAACTAATACTAACTGTTCCACATCCTATAACATGAATTCACTTGACACAGTATGTTCTGTTTTTACCAATATCCTCTTTAACCTACAGTCAGAATATGTTCCTATTACAAATAGACTGTGCAAAAGTTGTAAGGAACTGTGAATGACTAATGAACACATACAGCATTTTAGACAGTAGGACTACACCTCGCCAAAATGGATACAAACCAATTCTCCAGACTTTATACAGTATAATCTCCTGCATAATGAATCTAAGTAAACCATCTCACGTACTATAGGCAATTATGTCTGAAGAAAGAAAATAAAAGGCCAATTAAGCCCTGAATGTTTTAGAATAGCATTGATAAAACTGTGGGTCACAGCAAAACAACTCTCAAGTGCATCCCTAATAAATCCAGTTGTGTAAGTAAACATAGCATAACGATAGATGGTTGAATGATCACTGCTGAAGTACCTAAGCAATGGAGGTTATATGCTGTGTAGGCTATAGCAGCCAGCCATCCAGCTTCCATAACTTCAGAGCACATTCCACAAGTCCAAGACATTGGACACCTCCAGCTGAGCTAATTAAAAGGCAGGTTTGGGCACCAAGTCCTTCACAGCTTTAAAGCTAACTGAGAGAGGAAAGCTAAATCCTGACAGAATATAGCTATGAACAATAAAGACAAATCCCCATGGCCTGTAATAAAGAACCTCACCAAAAAACATAGGGGGTGGATGGTGGGAGGTAGCAGCTATTGCAGCAGTGATGATTTGAACATCTACTGTTATGGTCAGTTTACTTAGACAACTGTACTATGTTCATCATATTGATCACTAATGCAGTAGCCTAGCTATATGGGTAGGTAGCTTAGAACAGCTGGGAGCTGGAAAGGTAAGGGTCCAGGAGCTTCAAGAGAATAGTTCCAGCAAAGCCTGACCTAGACCTGGAGAAAGAATTTAGCTTGTAGTGCCTTGTAAGAGTTTGTACTGAGAACCAAGTTACTGCTTCAAGAATACTTCTAGAGTCAAACCTTTAAAAACTATATAGATGAGACCAAGGCCTTGGAACAGTGTACTTTCACTCTGTCCTGGAAGAGTATTGTTGTGGTGGGAATAACAAAATGTAGTAATATGAAACATCCATTTGGAAATAGTCTGCTTTGACACAGGTTGTCTCTTCTTACCTTCACAAGAAATGAATAACTGATCAGAAGTTCAGAAAGATTTTGTTCTGTCAAGATAGTACTGGAGTTGTCTGTGGACATCCAAGGTAAGGAGTATCCTTTCTCCCTCATTTTGCATTTAGGGAAAAACACAGGGAGATGGATAGTTTTGATTAAAATAAACTTTGACACCATTTTATAAACCACAAATTCTCCTCTTCTCCACAATATATAACAACACTGACCACAAACCACCAACTGTAATAAAGTGACAATCAGGAAAAACAAATTTATTTTATTTTCTAGTGCTTCGGTGTTTCCACCTTCAAGGAATATCAAACAGTAAAATTACAAACTAAACTTGCCTATATAATACATTCAATTAACAACACATGCCTACTAATTACACAAAAATTTGTTTTAAAGCAAACACTTCCAATTTAATTCATTGTTAAGACCATTAGGTATCATTGTTTTATATTTTAAAATAAAAATGCTTTCATTATATAATAATTTTTGTTTTAATACATTTTCATCCATGCTTAAACATTTTACACTTTCTAAAACAGTACCCTGTAACAGGGACCCATTACTATTATGAAACATCCTAAAATGAGCAGGAATTATTTTATCATCTCTAATATTTTTCACATCTCTCATATGCTCCATGAATCTAACACAAAATTCTCTTTTAGTTTCCCCTATGTAATAAAGTTCACATGGACATTTCAATGCATATATTACCCCTCAACTTCTACATGTGTATGTGTCTCTAGGCTCGAATTTAACCCCGTTTATATTTTTAAATGTGTTGACTATATTGTTACAAATACTGCATCTATTGCAGCATATTGTACCTCGACTCAAGATAGTTCTTGGTATAGCTATTCTTGGCATGGAAAATTTACCATGTACCACCATATCCTTTAAATTTCTACCCCTTTTGTAGGAGAAGAATGGTTTACAAGGAAGAATATTTGCCAAAACTTTATCTCCCAACAAGTATTTTCAATAATACTCTATTAAAGTTTTAATTTCATCACTTTTTATATTATATACTGTTACATAATAAATGGCATCTCCCATCCCCTTATTCTCCTCAAAAAAACCTACTGTCCTGGTATTTATTCCTTCTTTTATTTATATATACATCCCCTTCCATATTTAACTTTCTTATTATTTTAATATAAGCCTTTTCTAAATTATCTGGGTCATAGCCCCTATACAAAAACATTTGGTTGGTTCTTTCCATCTCTTTCAATAATTCATTCTTATCACTACATAACCTTGAAACACGTATCACTTCACCATATGGTAAACTTCTAACATATGGGGAGGGTGACAACTGGTGGCATGTAGATATTGGTTGCCGTCCACAAATTTCCTATGGATATTGGATGAAATACTCCCATCTTCCATGCCCTCCAAAACAAGGTCAAGATACACAACTTTATTCCTTTTTTATAGTCCATCAAAAGCAAGACCAAAGGGATTCTTATGCATATCTGTTATAAAGTTCTCTACCTCTTCTTCACCCCCCTCACATATAAAAATCAAATCATCAATAAACCGAAAATAAAAATCCACATGTTTTTTCATAAAATCCAAATTAAATAAAAACTTTTTCTCAAAAAAAGACATAAACAAGTTTGCATACATGGGGGAAAACGCTGCCCCCATCACTGTACCTTGTTTCTGTCTATATATTGTATTATCAAAATAAAAATAATTATTTTTTAAACAGAACTCAACCATATTGATGACAAAATGAGATAAAGGACCATCACCCATAAAATATTTTATCACCTCTAAACCATCCTTATGGTGGATGGAAGTATACAAACTCTTAACATCAATCACCATCCAGTATCTAGTTTTATTCCATACTACCGGGGAAATTTTATGTAAAAAGTCTACACTATCCTTAATGTACACAGGGGATTTAAGAACATAGGGTAATAATAACTCATGTAGTGTTAAACTAATATTGTGTAAAAAATAATTGCAAGCAGAAATAATAGGTCTTCCCGGAGGTTTAACTAAACTTTTGTGTATTTTAGGCAAACAGAAAAAAATAGCTATTTCACTTCTTTGGTTAAATAACCTATCCTTAACATCTTTTTCTTTAAAGTAACCTAATCTAACACTTCTATCCAGAATTTTTTCAAATTCCACCATAGCTTGCTCATATTTATTTTTATCACATTTCTCATAAACTTCAGTGTTATTTAAATGCTCCATACACATAGTATGATATTGTAATACATTCATAATAACTATTTTGTTCCCTTTGTCAGAGGGTTTGATTACTATGTCCTCTCTTTCACTCAATATTTTCAAAGCTTGCCATTCTTTCAGAGTTAAATTATAGGACACTTCATGTTTATTTAATAACACTTTATCACAAATATTTTCACCCCCAAACCCAATCATGGAACCAAATTGTGCAATACGTTGATTGACAAACGGTGGCATAAACTTATTAAACACTGGTATGTGAGAAACATCCATTTTACGATAAGCATTAACACTGCTATCTAAACGGCTTTCATCCGTTTCTTCATTACAAGAAAAGAAACTATCCTCAGATTCATCATGGAGTAAAGAGTTAAAAGCTGCATTTTCATTAATAGCATCCCCAGAAAAATAATATTTCAGATGTATTTTTCCCAGAAATTTAAACATCTCCTGTTTGACTACATGCCCTCAAGGCAACACAGTCGGGACAAATTTTAAACCCAGACTTAACACAGCAAATTGTTCTGAAGTTAAATCACATTGGGATAAATTCAAAACTATATTCGGTTCAGCACATACCTTACTTTTTGAACCTCTTGTTATATTGTCCATTTCTTGGTCCCTGCTGAAAATCCACCTGGTAACCTATCTCTTGGTTACCGGCGTATGTCCCAAAATTTTTATTCCATTTTTGTCCCTGTTGACCATGTTGTTGCTGGTTAAACGGTGGTCCCCCTTGCTTCCGAAAAGTTTGTATGTGTTCTTGAGGCTGCTATGGTTGAGGTAACTCTGGAAACTCGCCGCTTGTATCAAACCTGCTTTCTTCCCCTGATGATACAAGCAAAGAAGAAGGCATGCTTTTAAACCTTACGCGTTGACGTTTTCCTTGCTTGCCAGCTCTCCGATTGGTTAAATATGTAAAGGCAAGCCCTGCCTCATATTCATTGATGTCCCGCGTCAGTTTTGATTTTTTCTGTTCAATCAGCTCCGCCTCCAACAAAAACAACTTTTCATTAGTTTTTTCTAAAAAAGCATTAATGCTAGCTGAATTCATGGAATCACTAATTGTCTGGGATAAAACGGCTAGTTCTTGTTTAAGTTTTTTGTGTTTAAGTTGATCTCTTTCCAGTAAAATATGTAACCATTCGGCTACACATTTATGTGCAGATTTAAACCACCGCTCCTTAAATAATTTATCCAATGAACAATTTATATCAAAAGGAGTGCTGGGATTTTTCACGAATCTAAGTCCCCTTGGGGTGATATCGAGATCGATATATCTCTGTAGACTTAAAATGTTAAAATAGGTCTTAGTTTCTTTTCCTAACAGCTTACCATATTTATCACAGAGTTCTCGCATGTCTGATGGGATTGCATTAAATTTCGGTCCCACTGAAGGGAAGGGGTCAGGTACTCTTTTCATCCTTTCTTTCATAAACACATCAAAAATAACGCCGGTACCCAAGTTAGTATGCCGGTTTTCCACAGTCATTACTGGAACCTGTGAAGAACCATTCAAATAGTGTTCCATAGTTCTCTGGGAACCCACCTGGGAGCCAGAACCGCTGGTTATTCCCAACTGAAAAGCTGGTTCCTCACGAAATGCCCGAGGCACATCTAGGTTCGGGTCAGAAGCCATATCCCGAAGTATAAACCACAAATTCTCCTCTTCTCCACAATATATAACAATGCTGACCACAAACCACCGACTGTAATAAAGTGACAATCAGGAAAAACAAATTAATTTTATTCTCTAGCGCTTCGGTGTTTCCACCTTCAAGGAATATCAAACAGTAAAATTACAAACCAGACTTGCCTATATAATACATTCAATTAACAACACATGCCTACTAATTACACAACAATTTGTCTTAAAGCAAACACTTCCAATTTAACATTGTTAAGACCATTAGGTATAATTGTTTTATATTTTAAAATAAAAATGCTTTATTTATATAATAATTTTTAATTATTAAAAGGCAGGTTTGGGCACCAAGTCCTTCACAGCTTTAAAGCTAACTGAGAGAGGAAAGCTAAATCCCGACAGAATATAGCTATGAACAATAAAGACAAATCCCCATGTAATAAACAAACAAATAAACAAAGCCTGTAATAAAGAACCTCACCAAAAAAACATAGGGGGCGGATGGTGGGAGGTAGCAGCTATTGCAGCATTGATGATTTGAACATCTACTGTTATGGTCAGTTTACTTAGACAACTGTACTATGTCCATCATATTGATCACTGATGCAGTAGCCTAGCTATATGGGTAGGTAGCTTAGAACAGCTGGGAGCTGGAAAGGTAAGGGTCCAGGAGCCTCGAGAGAATAGTTCCAGCAAAGCCTGACCTAGACCTGGAGAAAGAATTTAGCTTGTAGTGCCTTGTAAGAGTTTGTACTGAGAACCAAGTTACTGCTTCAAGAATACTTCTAGAGTCAAACCTTTAAAAACTACATAGATGAGACCAAGGCCTTGGAACAGTGTCCTTTCACTCTGTCTTGGAAGAGTATTGTTGTGGTGGGAATAACAAAATGTAGTAATATGAAACATCCATTTGGAAATAGTCTGCTTTGACACAGGTTGTCTCTTCTTACCTTCACAAGAAATGAATAACTGATCAGAAGTTCAGAAAGATTTTGTTCTGTCAAGATAGTACTGGAGTTGTCTGTGGACATCCAAAGTAAGGAGTATCCTTTCTCCCTCATTTTGCATTTAAGGAAAAACACAGGGAGATGGATAGTTTCGATTAAAGTAAACTTTGACACCATTTTAGGTGTAAAAAAAGGATTCATTTTCAAAGAAATCTTGTTTCTGGAAAATGAGGTAAGGCTGACCCACCATAAGAGCTTGCAACTCAGATATTCTTCTTGCAGAGGTCAGAAAAACCAGTAAAACTGTTTTTGGTATTAAGTACCTTAAATCAGCCAGAAGAACTGGTTCAAATGGAGCAAGTGTTAGATTCTCTAAGACAGAATTAAGATCCCAAGGAGGAGCCACCATTTTCTTGGAGGTTTCTTATGTTTAAAAACATTTTTACATGAGAATACATTGAAAGAGGGGGATTCATGGGAAGACATACTGTGATGTCTAGCATATACATCTTGATAAAGGAGTGAGACAAGCCATTGGAAAGTAACTCACACAAATAAACCGCAAACAATCCTACAAAACAAACGTGAAAAAAGTCTCAGACACAAGTTTTAACTACAGAGCACTTTCATTAAAACCAAGTACACAAACCAAGTTTAAAAGAAGTATGAAATTAATCACATGATCACCCCCTAACCAATAAAATGCTTCTCTCTGTTCTCTCTGTTCATCTTAAAGTTACAGTGTATATAAAACCATGTTCAAAAATGTAACAAGGCACTAACCACTCAGAAGTGTTACTCTCCAACAAAAATGGTCAATGTTGCTGACACAACTCTGAATATAATTGTTTTTGAATTAAAACATATTTCTGTAAAATGAGAAAATATGACTACTTTTAACAACTTTAAACAGCAGTATTTAGCATTTAAAGTCTTTGTCCATCAGAAAACATTTAATATTTACTGTGTCATTAAGACCGAGTAAGTTATTTTCCAGCAGTCTTATTTGCCACCAAGATTCATGGCATTCAAGTAGGACATTGTAATTGCCCACAAACTCTTTCATACTGACAGCATTTAATACAAAAGCTTGATTTTTTTTTAAATTAATACACATTAGGGAGTGTTTGGCTAAAGAATTACTAGAGTCTTTTTTCTTTATATGTTCATAGGTAGGTACTAGGCTATCTGCCCGAAGGCATTTGTAAGCCTAGCCAGAATGTGTTGGCTTTCGCCACCCCCTTAGATTAGTTCCCTGTACCTCTGTCCAGCACAGCCATTGAAGTGATCCCTGGGGTAAACTTTCTGTTTCCTATCCACTCGTGAAGGTTTCTCTTGAAGAGGGTTAGCGAGGAGCTCTGCCTAATGTGGATTGGAATCTTGTTCCAGAGCATGGGAAGTCTCTGGGACAGGAATTTATCCCTCCAGCACATCCTATTTATTGTTGTGGTGAGGTTTAGATCCCTGGAGCATGCAGCCAGAGTGTGTTCATAAATTCTTCTTGACAGCTTTCTCACAGTTTTTCCAATATAAAATCCTTGGCAGGAATCATAAGATGCCAAATAAACCACTCTTTGTGAATCATAACTGAATCTGTTTCCTTAATGTGAATGTTGGAAGTCTTTGTAATAAATCGGCACTGCTTACACCGGCCAAATTTTAAGTACCAAATGTGTTTGTTTCTAATGTGTAGTTTGATGGTGTTCTAACATGGATTTCATGTTGTGAATTCTTCTGTAAGTGAATGAAGGACTGTCACCAATCATTTTAGTTAATTCACCATTCCCTAAAATGATCTTCCAGTTATCTCTGAGTATGTCTCTAATTAAATGCATGTCACTAGAAATAGAAAGTGGAAAAGCCCTGCTATATTTAGCCAGTGAAGTTTTTGTAGAAGTCAATTCTTCTCCTGTGTCTGCCACTGTTTCTGTCTGATTTTTCATCACACCTGGTTTAACTTTGATTGACTTAAGCATAAATACTTCATTGATAATGTTTGTGAGCCAGTCAATATCATAGCTTTTTGAAGAAAAAGGGACTTTAAATATTTTGCTTCTTCCTCAAAAATAGTTTGCTTACTAGTGAGCCTACTGAGTCTGATAAATTGTCCTTTTATCACCCCTTTCTTCATGTGAAAGGGTAATGACTTTTCCTGTGCAAGTATTGATTTACAAAGGTCTCTTTCCTGAAAATTTTACTTGCAAACTGAGAAACACTTTCCTCTAGGGGAAACTGTAATGTCCAAAAAAATGATGGCCTTTCCACAACTCATATTAAACTGTAAAAATGGGGTACTACACACACACCAAGGAAAGGCTCTGACAGGTTTACTAGCTATGCCCCCTTCTGCCCAGGCTATAATTTAGTTTCCTCTGCCCCCAGTCACTGCTTATCAGCTACTTTAAGGCTGTTAACAAATGGTGTCCAATTTTACTGTGTAATGTTACTGTTAATACAAATGGTAGTTTGACCAAGAGCAAGCTTATTAGGAGTGGCCCACACAGTGTCACCAAATAAATATGCAAGTACTCTCAGAACGTCAATATCTCTAAACAGATCAGCCACAATGAATGGTTTAAATATATTTAATAATAAATAATAAAAGAACAAGAAAATACTCAGTACCTAATTACAGTGACATAAGAGTTCAAAATTACAGGAAGTATTTAAAACAATATTGCAGGACAGTCTCAAGTAAATAAAGAAAAACATCTAAACTGAGTGTTGTTATATTCCTGACTGTATCTAAGAGAATTATACTTTTCCCTAGACTTACTTACTCATAGCAAGGCAAATGTGTGGTGAATGGGTCTTCTCACTTTCAGGTCCAAGAGAGAATACAGAATGTTCAGTCTCTCTAAGAGAGTTCTCAAATTAATATCTGAAATATTACTGCTGGGATAGCTTGCAGAATGACCTAATTTCTTGTCATCTGACTCTGTCCCAGGTGAACCCCCCCCCCACTGCTGGGAGCTAGAAGTATTTAGCATCTACCTGTGAAAATACATAAACAAGGGCTTTTCCTCAGATCTTTGGCAAATGGTGGAAGTCATAAAACAATAAAAGACTTCCAAGACAATACAGAAAGCTCCCTAGTTTTAGATAATGTGTCTCTTGCTGCACTGAAACTGAAAGATAACATCTTTTTATGGCCTGGCCATAAAGTAATTTAATTTCAGCTATTTTTCCTGAAGTTAACCTTCTGTATTCCAGTTTCCAGTGTTAAAATATATATATCTAAACAGTTACAATAGTGCAGGTACATTTCTGTTCTATTCCAGTAGGGCATGATGTGGTTACATTTTAAGCACTTTGCAAATACCTTTTCAACACACACTTCTGTATCAGCAGTTTGATATGCACCTGACATACAGTTCTGATACATTTATAACACAAGTATCTTATTTGAATCATGTTGATATTCACAAATGACATATAATTATTTACAAAATTCTAGATAGCTGGGCTGGCATTATCTCCTTTTGTGAGAAAGACACAGATGGTATTTGTCATGTTGTTGTCAAAGTCAAGAAATTTTGTAAGATAACCTCTAACAAAGTAAATGGCTGTGTCCTGCTGAATACAAGTATATAAAGTAACTACATCAAATGACACAAAGACACAATCATTATTAATGTTCCCAATGTCACTTAATAACTCCAACAGGTGCCATGAGTCATTCACGTAAAATTCAGATTTTTGGATGACTTCGATTTAGAAGATGGTTATAAGGATTGAAATTGCTTCCATCTTGTAGTGGTCAGCTGAAACTACTGGTCTAAATGGAGGACTGAACCTGTCTTTGCATATTTTAGGTATGCCAAAGAGTCTAGCCATTTTGGGCTGAACAGTTCTCAGAAATGTATATACCTCATGGCCACAGCTTTCTTGGCACAGCAGGTCAAACAAAATTGTGTCAGTGTTTGAAAAACTCCTGTTTATGTAACTTCCTCATAACAATCTTGGTCTGCTATGAGATGTCTGATGGCCATGTCATAGTCGACATTATTCATAATGACTGTCATGCCCCCTTTGCCAGTTTCATAACCCATATTTATTTGTTGGTGGAAAGTTCCTTTAAGGCAAGCTTTTCTTCCAACGATAAATTGTAAGTTTTTGGGCTGTTATGTAACTTCCTTTTTATGTAATCTTTGCAAATATTGTGGAAGATTTGAATATTATTATGAAGAGTAGGGTTGTATGTACTTCTATGGCTGAATTTGTCTTGTTTTAGGCTGAAGTGGGGGATGTCATGTAACATGAACCGTAGGTTCAATTTCCGAACATATAATTTCAAGTCAATCAAAACCTTAGTAATGTTCACTGGTTGAGTAAGAACAAAGCTAAAACCTTTTGTAAGAAGCGATAGATGATTGTTGCTCAGAATTATTTTACTGAGATTGAGAACCACTGTGTCTTCATTCATTTTTTTGTTTTGTTTTTTTCCCCTCCCCCTTTTGATTTTTTCTCTTGTTCTGCAATTGTGGAGTTTTTATGTTGTTGGGGGAATTCATGAAAAAAGTTGCTGGTGAAAGGATTGGAGGTTGGTTTTGATTGCTTCTCACAACTTAGTAGCTTATGCAGTGGTATTTCAGCTAAAGCCAACAGATTACCTGCCACTATTATTAACAAGAAACATGATAAAATCCTGAGGGACTTGGAGGCTTACAGCTCAGAGTTGGCTTACATTCCAAATGGCAAGGCTAATATAATTTGTAAGCCAGCTACTATTCAGTTAGCCAATACAACAAAATCAGAAACAAGTGTTAATTTAAGAATCAAAGACCGGTCAAATCAACAGAGCCAGGCTGCCATCTACCTAAACAATTCAAATCAACTTCCTGTCATTTCATCAGCTCCTTTTTTATGAATTCCCCCAACAACATAATGGCAGAACAAGAGGAAAAATCAAATGGGGGGGGGGGGCAAAAAAAATAAATGAAAACACAGAGGTTCTCAATCTCAGTAACATGATTCTAAGCAACCATCATCTATCACTTCTTACAAAAGGTTTTTGCTTTGTTCCTACTCAGATCCTTTGAACATTCAACCAGGCTTCCCAAAGACTTGGCTAGGGGGGTGGGAGGCGAGAAGGTTAATGAAATGAAGATGGACAACACAGAGGTAATGTTACGGTAAGAACATAACTTCTTTATCATTAACCTGTGGGACACAGTGCCCAGCTACTAAGATCCAGGGTGGTCGCATGGAAGGATATTCCAAGGAACAGTAGAACCAAAAGCACTTCTACTCCTGGATAGGATGTTCAGTTTGTACTGCATAATAAATGTGTGAGGATCAGACCAAGTAGCTGCAGTGCAAATGTCTTCAATTGAAACTTTAGACCAAAAAGGCTGAGAAGTCCTTGTGGAGTGGGCCTTAATTTGTCCTGGCAAGAGAATGTTTTTGGAAGAGTAAATAAATGTAATATAGTCTTTCAACCACCTCAGTAGTGAGACTTTGGAAATAGATTTACCTCTTTTTGCCACTGAAAAATATATGAACAACTGATCAGACTTCCTAAAGGGCATGATTCTGTGTAAATATAAAGGAAGCTGTCTATGAATATCAAGCAGATGGAGAGTATATTCACCGTTGTTTCTTTTTCAGCCTTGTACCACTAAAAATGTCTAAGTTTGAGCAAGAAAACTACAGTGTTAAGTTTAAGTATGTATGTATTCCAAGTATGCATATAATTCTATAATTCTGTACTGGTATCTATATGTGACTGTGTACAACTGCTAATGTTTAACTCTTATGTAACTATCGACATGTGGAGCTTTTCTCCCCGGGCCTCTGCTGAAGATGGACCTGTGTCCAGTTGGACTATCCCGGTTAACAAAAGTAAAATAAAATAAAATAAATTGTTTTGATAATTGGGGAAAAAAAATGGGAAGATTGATGGACAGATTAATCTTCCCTTTCCTTAGCCACCTTGGGTAAAAACAAAGGATTAGTACGCAGGGTAACTCATCCTTGTGAAAGATCAAATATGGAGATTTTAAAGAAAGGGCTTGAAGTTCAGACACTCTTCTTGCAGATGTAATAGCTACTAGAAAACAGAGTTTTCCAGGAAGGAAATATCAAATCCACAGTAGCTGCAGACTTAAAGGGTGGGTGGACCAAGGCTTGCAGAATCGTCATTAAAGCCCAGGGTGGAGTAGAATCTTCTTGAACGCTGGATTGGCCGAGGTGCCTAAGTTTATTCAATAAACTGTTTGGAACTGTTGCCAGTTGTATTGGCGCATTGTTTCTTTCCCTTTTTGGTGGTTTTTGGAGTAGAATCTTTCACTGGAGGCTGGAGCAGGAAAGTGCCCCTAAGGAATGTTTTACACAACTTAGAAGAAGGAAGGAATATGAAATCCAAGCCAGTGTGAAAATTAGATATGGCTGCTAACTGGACTTTGACAGTGGAATAACTAGCCCCATCACTAACTAGCCCCATCACTGAAAACAGAAGCCAAAAATTTAAGAACAGTGGCAATTGGTGCTGTAACAGGATTTCTTCATTTTTGTTTATCCCACATATAAAATCTTTTCTACTTGTTTTTTATAAATCTTATGTGTTGAAGACCTGTGTGAGGAGACCAGAATCTCTTAAATGGGGGAAGAAAGCCTGGGGAATCTTGCCATCATTGGAAGTCGAGAAACCATGCAGTTAACTTCAGGTCCTGTATGTCTGGATGGGGATGCCCTAAATGCATGAAAGAGCAGATCTGTGACCAGATCTAGCCTCATCAGAGGCAAACCAGATGAGACCAAAGGAAGGTGAAACAGGTTTGTTGAGGCCAAAAGGAAGCAGTGAAGATTACTTTGCTCTGCAACCTGAAAGCTTTCTGTAAAAACTTGGGAATTAGTGGTATAGGAGGGAAGGCATATAGAAGATTGGAGGGACAAGCATGGACAAGAGCATCCCTGGGTGACTGTCCCTGAGGAGGGACCAAGGCAAGGTACCTACTGCATTTGTTGTTGAAAGGGGATGCAAACAGATCACAGCAGGGGAGACCCCATTTGTGGAAGATCATGTGACTGATTCACAGTCCACTCAGGAGGTGTCAGTAATACTCGACTAAGTCAGTCTGCTAATATGTTGGACTCCCCCGGAATCTGTGTTGCTACCAGAAAGTGTTTGGCAGAAATTGCCCACTTCCAAACCCTTGTCACCTGCGGACATAGGGGATAGGAACTGGTTCCTCCCTGTTTGTTGATGTACCAAACTACTGACAGATTGTCTGTTTAGATTGCAATAGTCCCCAGAGAAAGAAAGCTGTCGAGTTCTTGCAATGTTAGAAAAATTGCTCTTACCTCCAGTACACTGGTATGCAATTTGGTCTCCTGGGGTGTTCATGTGCCTTGGACTGTTTGACCCAGATAATGCCCCCCACCCTAGCTGGGAGGAGTCCATGGTCAATGTGCTGTTTGGGGATGGAAGGATGAATGGACATCTTTGAGCATCGTCTGCAGAGTGAAGCAACCAAAGCAGAGATTCCTTGCACACTCATGACAGTTTTATGGGAAGACTGACAGGATTCCTGAGTAGTGACCATTGAACTGCTAGCATCCATTGCAATATCCTCATGTGGAAACAAGCCATGGGAAGGAGAGTTATTGTGGTCACCACTGAACCCATTGCCATGAGAAATAAACTGGCTGGAGGCTGAGGTATGGTTAAAACTTGTCTGATATGACTTCTTAGATTTCTTACCCTGTCTGTCATCAGATAAGCACAGGATTTCCTTGCATTCAGACGAGCCCCAGTGAAGTCTATGACCGGAAGTGGATCCAGCTGAAATTACTGCATGGTGATAAGTTATCCCTAGAGTTTGGACTAGCTATAGTAATAGTCTCTGGCTTGAATGAGTAGATGCCTAGTTGGACTGGTCAGAAGCCAGTCATCCAGATATGGAAAACTCTGGTAGCCCTGAAGTCTGAGATGCACTGCCACCACTGCCAAGCTCTTGGTGAGCACCCTGGGGTCTGTGGTGAGACAAAATGGGAGTGACCTGAACTGATAATCACTGGCTTCCAGCCTAAAATGTAGAAATTGCCTGGAGCTTCTGTCCATTTTTATAGGGTAGTATGCATCCTTCAGGACCGCAGAGCACATCCATTCATCCGCCTTAAAGAGAGGCAGAATAGACTGGATTGTGACCATCCTGAACTTCGTGTGCTTTATCAATTTGTTCAGAGATGTCAAATCTAGAAAAGGTATCAAGTCCCCTGTCTTTTTGAGTACTAAAAAAATGGGAGTAAAAGCCCAATCCGACTTGATCGGTGGGCATCCTGGATGACTCTTCTTTGCAAAATCTTTTATATTTTGTGGGCCACATCCTCGCTATGATTGGGTGGAACATCAGGGAGGTAACATTTTTTCTTGGTAATTTCCAGAAAGGGAATAAAATATCCTCTAAATATGATCCTTGGCACCCATTTATCTCTTGTGATGGCCTCCAGGCTTCTGGGTGCAAGGAGAATCACCCCCTGACTGCCTCCAGAGGAGGACAGTCAGGCAACTGCTCAGGCCCATTGGAATGGCTTGTCCTGAGATGTTTCCCATGACCCCTGATTTTGTGGACCCCCTTTGCAGCATGGGTGGTGTCTTCTATTTTGATTATTCTCCCCTCTGCCCTGGGGGGGGGGGATTCTCCCTGAGTGTCTTGAAAAGGACCCTGTGACTTTCAAAACCACATTTTCTTATTCCCATGCTATTTTCCTGGAAAAGGTCCTTTGTTGGGTAGAGAAACATATTCTGATGGTAGACAAGGTCTTTCCATCCTTCTCACTCAGAAGAGAGTCTCATGAACAGTGGGTCCAAACAAGGTGGAGCTATCAAAGGGGGGCATTAATAAAGGGTTGTTTGAAAGGCTCTGCAAAATCACAGTCTCATTCAGGCATGATGCTTCATGGCAATCCCTGAACTGGCAGCCCTTGAGGTGCCCACTTTAGTGTAGGAAATCAACCTCATGGACACATTGGCTAATGACTGTAGGGTGGCCAGTCTGGAGGAAAAGGTTTTCTGATCGTCTACGGATATGGGCCCTGGGCTTGAGCTAGAAAGTTCCTTTACAGCCTCGTAAAGTGAAGCAAGTAGTTTAACGTCCTCAAGGTGAACATGAAAGAGGCGTAAACTTTTTTGCCAAGTCTGTCCAATGCCCGGGATTCTTTATTCAGGGATGGACAGAGGAACTGTCCTGGGCAAGCTCCTTCTTTCTGGCTGCCACAACAACTAAGGCATCTATAGGGATACCCTTAACCAAACAACTTATCTGTGGGGGTGCTGAGAAACATGTCCACACGTTTTGGGATTGGCTCAACCTGTATTGTTTCTCCAGCATTCAAGCACTTAGTCACCATCCCACTATATAAGCTTCCCTCACCAATGAAAGATTACAGACCTGTCTCAAATCTATGCCTCATCACCAAGGTCTTTTTTCTGTCCTACACTGGCCAGCACTAAGCTGATGTGCTTTTCCTAGTTTAACTTACTCCTTAAAAGTTCATATAAGGTTATATTCTTGTTTTAATTTTGGTTTACTGTTGTTTACTATACATATTGGTTAGTTTTAGTTAGATTTTTTGTAGATATATATTTTTAGATTTCTTGTACATAGACCTGAAGAAGTCTAGAGGGACGAAAGTGATCTTTGTTAACAATAATTTATGGAAATAGATTATGTTTTGGACAATGTATTTTTTCTGGATGCTAAAATATAATTTTTTTGATTGCCAAATGGTCTAATGTTTAAATATTTCCAACCATGTGTTATATAATGCCTTTGATAAATTCACAGACTTTGTTTAATAATAATCTGTTTAATAAGAAGCACTACCGCATTATTCATTTTATTATTTTTATTTAAAGTACATAAGGTTTAAATTATTATGACATTTAGTAAGTAGGGCAGTACCAGCTCGAATATCACACTGATAAGGATGGGGGGAGGGATTTGAATTTGTTAACATATATACCAATGCACTTTGTTTTACAACTACACAAACCACTCCCATACCTGCTAAAAGGTATATTAGTCAGAAAGTTTGGGATGAAGCTATCATTCCGCTTATTTGTTGTTTTGTTTGGATCGCTTGTCTGTGTGCTTAATAAAGGATTTCTGACGGCAAACACACTGTCTACCATGCTTAGATTTCTTCTGAATGCCTACTGGAGTTAATAGCTCTGCATAATATTAATAATGTTTCAAAATCAGTTTTTATTTTTTGATTTAGGATGGTTAAGTTCGCTACTTCTACTACCATTCTCTGATTTTTTCTGCTTTTTAATATGCAGCGATTAGCTAAACATACAGGAACTGAAAAACTTCCACATAGAGAAGTTTCTTGCTCTGTTTTGAAAAAACTAATCTACCAATAAGTATTTAACCACACAAATAGTTATGGCCAGCTATATGACCACCAGCATGGGTTTACACATTCCTTTAGTAGCCAGACGTCACTGTTATCTGTCACAGATAGCATGCATACCAGCATCAATGAGGGACTAATCTCTGTAGTTGTTTTTGTTGGAATGACATCTGCATTTGAGACAGTAAACCATACCCTCTTACTCAAAAAAAAAAAATGCATAAACCTAATTTTGGAGAAAATACCATATGCTGGTTTAATAGATATTTACAGGCTAGAAGTTTACAAGTCCAAGCTAACATCGCACTATCTCAATTAGGCACAGGTGTATTGTAAGGCTCAGTTCTCATGCCTCTTTCATTATCCCTTTTTCTAAATGATATCACACATGACTTGTCTAATCATAAGATCGTTATATATGCTGATGATATCCTTCTAACTGAAATTTACAAAACCCAGAAATCACTGCAAAAAGCCACCTGGTGTCAGTTTACAGACCTCTGCATCTGACTTCACAATAATAAACTCCAAATCAGCAGTTCCAAACTAACGCCATGATCCTGTCAGTTACAAATAAGTTGACCTCAATATCTCAACTAGTTTTAAAGAACTTAAAAGGAAATGTTGCACCAAATGTTACGGAACACAATAACCTTGGGTAACACTTGACCATTTATTAAACTTTAATACACATACAGATAATACCTCTAGCAAGGTACCATCACAACTTCAACTATGCTGCAGATTCTCACACATAATCCCCCAGAAGCATGCACGTTCTTACCAAAAATAAGCCTCCCACTTATTAACTTAAACTCTGCAAAAATACACACACACACACACACACACACACACACACACACACACACACACACACACACACACACACACACACACACACACACACACATAAAAATGGATAGTTGAAAGTGGAATCTTCAGATTTGCCCTTCTGGCAGGTGTTAACAACCAACAATGCATCCAATACAAAAAGGCACATTGATTACTTACTACAGAGATACGGACCTACTCAACACTACCATTTTTAAAAGTCTTACCCTAGAGATTACTGCCCACCCTTGAAAAAAATACTCTAAATTAGGCATCAGATGTACTTCCTCAGGAGCAACCAAGACAATGAAATCCCTTTGGTCAATCCTAAATTCAGACTAGACATAAGGGAAACAGTCTGAGCCAGAAATTGCTATATGGAATCAGCTGCCAACAGATATTAAAAACATTGAAACCATTAAAAATATCTTAGCATTTGGAAAATGAGCCAAAGTGAAATAATTGTTGTAACTCTGGCTACCTTTGCAATTGAGAGCTGTAAGGACTTTGCGTTTGTACTTAGCGAGTGATGCTACAACTTCCCCTACAATCTGCAGTTGTAATTAACTTCCTTTGCATTGTATGTCAAGCTACCTTACTGCAAACTTTAATATCATGTTTGTAACAGTGTACTGCTGTATACATTTATTTTGTATTCTACATTATTTATTGTAAACTGGTTTTACTGTACAAATGTATCCAGGGTCAGTAGACCAGTTTACTTACCTGGGTATCAATTTTTAAATCAATAAGTAAATAAATAGAAGGAGATTAGTACAGATTGCAAGGACAACCTAAGTCTGCACCATGAGTCATACAGAGGGTTTTGGACTCCTGTTCACTGAAATCACAGGTCCCCTTTCAGACATAGGCCCTTTTCCCACCCATTATATCCTTGTCTGAAAATCTGCACTCTGCCTATTGCCATTAGTCCCACTAGAGCATACCCACAACACAATTCTTGAATGCCATTTGCCACCTTAACAGGGCTGAAAACCTGGATGCTTGTGCTAGCGACTGCACTTAGAAAACCTTCTATGGTATAGGAGCAGGAAAATCATCAGTCTCAGCCCTTGTCCAGCCTAAAGTCCACACTTCACTCTAAGTATGGAGCAGAAAAGAGGCAGAAACCGTCTGTGGCTGAGGCCTGTAACAGCAGCTTGGAAGGTAGGCAGTATCAATAGCTAAAGCCTCTGCTTATTTGCTGACATTATTGATAATTAGCTGTAATCAAACACAGATGGTACATTTCCTAGCAAGTTAATCAAACTGAATGAAATATATATATCCTGCAGACATGAAAAATGAGCATTGCTTTACAAATATAAAATACAAGGCACCGTGGATGCTGTGTGATACAAACAGGAGACGTAGTGACAATATAACATTTTTAAATATGTGATACTGTTTGCTACATAACACAAGAGAACAGAATCAGCCTCAGCGTGTTGAAGTAACAGTGCTAATAGTTGTGGCAACACTATGGGAACGCTATTGTAACATGAGAGGAAATACATGAATATTTTAACCACCCTAAAAGATTTACTGCTGTTGATATGATTTATCACAACTCACCATACTAATCTCAGAACTCCCAGAAAAAAAAAAAACTTTGGCCATATCTACACAGTAAATAGAATATATGCAAATAAATGCTGGTTCCAGTCAGAGTGGAACTGTCTTTCTGCATAAAAAAGCAATCTATTTGCTGTTCAATATCATGGGTATATTACTGTATCAAAACAGGATACCTAGAATGATTAACTTTTTATGTAGCATTTGGTATAGATTCAGAAAGGTCTCATCCATCGTACAGCTGATGTGGTGTGCATATCGTACAGCTGATGTGGTGTGCACATCGTACAGCTGATGTGGTGTGCACATCGTACAGCTGATGTGGTGTGCATATCATACAGCTGATGTGGTGTGTACATCGTACAGCTGATGTGGTGTGCACATCGTACAGCTGATGTGGTGTGCACATCGTACAGCTGATGTGGTGTGCACATCGTACAGCTGATGTGGTGTGCACATCGTACAGCTGATGTGGTGTGCACATCGTACAGCTGATGTGGTGTGCACATCGTACAGCTGATGTGGAGTGCACATCGTACAGCTGATGTGGTGTGCATATCATACAGCTGATGTGGTGTGTACATCGTACAGCTGATGTGGTGTGCACATCGTACAGCTGATGTGGTGTGCACATCGTGCAGCTGATGTGGTGTGCACATCGTACAGCTGATGTGGTGTGCACATCGTACAGCTGATGTGGTGTGCACATCGTACAGCTGATGTGGTGTGCACATCGTACAGCTGATGTGGTGTGCACATCGTACAGCTGATGTGGTGTGCACATCGTACAGCTGATGTGGTGTGCACATCGTACAGCTGATGTGGTGTGCACATCGTACAGCTGATGTGGTGTGCACATCGTACAGCTGATGTGGTGTGCACATCGTACAGCTGATGTGGAGTGCACATCGTACAGCTGATGTGGTGTGCACATCGTACAGCTGATGTGGTGTGCACATCGTACAGCTGATGTGGTGTGCACATCGTACAGCTGATGTGGTGTGCACATCGTACAGCTGATGTGGTGTGTACATCGTACAGCTGATGTGGTGTGTACATCGTGCAGTTGATGTGGTGTGTACATCGTACAGCTGATGTGGTGTGCATGTCGTACAGCTGATGTGGTGTGCACATCGTACAGCTGATGTGGTGTGCACATCGTACAGCTGATGTGGAGTGCACATCGTACAGCTGATGTGGTGTGCACATCGTACAGCTGATGTGGTGTGCACATCGTACAGCTGATGTGGTGTGCACAGAAGCATATCACCCTAGTGTACAGGTGTACATGTGGCTATAACTATGTGCATTTATACATTAATGAAATACTGAAATCAAACAATAAATTAATTAGTGTCTCGCCCCATTGTTTCTCTGTACTACCTAGTTCTGAAACCTATATAACACAATTGTTTGGTCAGATGTAAGTAACCTAATTACCTACATCTGTGAGGTTCAAACATAATCTGTTCTTGACAGCTCTGCCTCATATATGTGCCTAAAATACATAGAAACAATATTTTATAGCTATAAATGAATTTATATTTATTTATTCATTTTGTACCTACTCTTCATAGGATTATTTTGTTTAAACAATGCTCATAACAATTACGAGTTGAGTCAAATAACTATACAGAAACAATACATTTATAAATCACACCAGTGATTTCACATAAAACACTGTAATTTGCATGAGATGAGGGCAGTATTCGTAATAAAACAGCAAAACCATTTAACTGACTTCAATTCACTCTAAATCATCAAATTAGAAAAATAGTTACACCCAGCACTGACTGAAGAAGTAAACCAGCAACCAGAGGAGTCAGTGAAGTCAGTGATTCTGGAAACAGGTGACTTCAATGTAAAAAAACATATTTCTGACCATAAGGAAGCTTGAGCTCACATATACTTTTATGTTAGTCTTGCCAGGCTTGGGGGCAAGAAAGAAAGGTACACCTTATTTGCATATAGCATATCATGATATCATAAGAAATGTTTATAATAATGACAGCCAGCTCTTTGACGTAATAAGGAGTGATGTTTTAAACTGTAAGATAACATGGTAACATCTAAACTTGAAATTCAAGTCCCTTACATTAACTGCTAAGAAAATAACTAAATTATAAGATAATCGTAACAAACAAGGGGGATTGAGATAATTTCTTAACCACCCCTGAAAAAATGTGTCATCTAAGAATCCATCCACAACCCTTTTTCCCATTTTAGCACATGAGGTTGGGGTATCAGTTCAACAGTGACAATCATCTAAAGGCTAGAGCCAAGGTTTACAATGCTCGGTGGTAAGCCACACTGCAGTAGTTCAACCACACTACACAATTGCATGCACACTCACACCTATGGCCAATTTATAGTGCCCAGTCCACCTACTGCATACGCCAAGTGAACACAGGAGGACATGGATAATCCAAACAGAAGGCATTCCAGCCGAGAATCAAACTGGGGAACCTCTTGCTGTGAGGAGACAACACTATCCACAGCACCACTGTTTGATCCTATAATACTGGGTAGGCTAAGCATAAACCATATTGGTTATATAAAAATTACACGCTTATCATCTGGTAGGAGGAAGAAATCACAATGAATGACATTTAAGACAAATCAGTAATTCCACTACCTTCCTGAGATTCACAACCTCTCACACCAAGTCCTCAGTCAGCTTTTTACATGTAATCATATCTAAGAACACTGAAAACAAATGCCTCTGCAATAACATGCTCCCAAAACCTACCAGGGTTAATATGTAGCTGCAAAGTAAAAACATGCATCCCCAGATCACTAAGAGAAATGTTATAAAATCTCAGGGGATGAGAATTGCATATGTGTCCAAAGATCTTAGAGATTTCTTTGCAAATCTAATCAGCCCAGATCAAGACTTCCTGGCTAGGAGGTATAGCAGTAGATTGCTGAATTCCATTTTCGGCCCTGTCAGAACTTTAAAGTAGGCAGGGGATCCCATTTTGAGATATCCCACCCCTGCTGGAGACCCCTAGGGCTCAACAGAAACCAATATCAGGACTGATAGGAAGACCAAAGAAAAAGAAGCCTGGCTCTCACTTCTCCAGCTCTTATACCATGCTGGATGTGTACCATCACCCTAGTCTAACTCAAGCATTTTCATAAAAAGTATGTTTGTACTCATGAAGCTAAACCATAAATCATACAGCTAAAAACACCTGCACTGTTTAATCCAAGACTTGGACATAAACTGGTAATTAATTCTCTGATTGTTGCTGTTAATGTGAAAAATATCAATAAAGTAAATTTGTAGATTACTGCATCTAACTTGGAACAGTTTGTCTGGTGACCCTGTAATACAAGAAACAAGTCACTCTATTTTGTTTTTGCTTTTTTGTGATCTTAAGAGATGTACAAACCTAAACAGTAACTGTCAGGACTTTGAAAATGCTTTTTACTTCATGATGTGTACAAACTTTAACAGCAACTTCAGGTATTTGAAAATACCTTTTACAAATAGTAACATACCTTAACAGGGATGCAAAACATATACACATATTTACAAGAAAGCTTCAAAAGAAGTAGGTGCTACTTTTGTCTGATTTAATGGACCAGGATATCCGGTTTTCTAGCATCTGTCTTTTGAACTGTTGGTAATGGGTGAGCTCATGTGATGTAAACTTCATCATTTTCTATGATGCGTTGTGAGTTATGTTTCCAGTGTTTTTCAGCCACTTCAATACCATAATGTTTGCACAACCCCCAGTGCAGCAGTCTTGCCACATTATTATGCCTTTCAGTAAACAGTGCTTCTGCCATTAGTATGTCACAACCAGCAATGAGGTGTGCGCAACTGTTTCTGATTTGGTTTTACAAAACCTATATTTGTCTGTTTCTCCCACGTGTTCAATGTACTTTGTAAACCAACGTGTGCATAGCCCACTATCTTGTGCCACTAATATTAACCTTTCATCTCTTAGTTTGAATTCTCCTATCTTTAACCATTCCTGCTTCGTTCCAGATCAACATGAGGTTCTTCCAGAAGTTTTCTATAGTTGCAACTATATTTATGCATTTTCCACATTTCTTACCTTCTCATCTGGTCCTTCACCTTATATTCTTTTTTTTTTTTTTTTGCACATTCAGTTGCTGCCTGATTTTTATCTATTTCTGGTTTGATTTCCATTCCTGCTTGATGCCAATAGGCTTCTGCTAGATTAAGTAGAGAAGTCCTCTTAGATTTATTCTCATCATGTTTCAAAACTTTCACTATGTTTGGGTCTTGGGAGGTCAGCAGATATGTATGAAGTTCCATGATTGCGGATCTATACATGTAATCAATTTCAAGGAGGCCCATCCCTCCTTCTGAATGGGGAATATATAATCTTGGTATGTAATAATTTTTATAATTCATTTGGTGAACATGAAGCATCTTTCTTGTTTTCCTATCTGATCTAGCCAACATGGTTTGGGGCCAGTCAGTCACTCCAAAACTGTAAGTAGGACAGGAAGAGCAAATTGGTTTATAGCTTGGCTTTTGTTCCTGGATGTCAATGCTGTTTTCAGGATTAAATTAAGTCTTCTAAAGTACTCTTTACTGAGTTTTATTCACATTTCTTCATGGTTTATTGCTGATCCTTCATAATTTCCCAGGTATTTATACACTCCCTCTTGCTCACATTCTTTTAGATCACATTCTTGTCCCAAAGTGATGTTTTCCTGGCGTTGCAGTTTTCCTGCTTTAAAGGTTGCTTTTACACATTTATCAAGACAAAATTATATTCTTATATCATCTCAAAAAGATTTGACAACTTGCAGTTGTACTTTCAGTTCCTCATCTGATGAACTATACAGTTTCAAATCACTGACAAAGACAATATGAGAAGTCTTTACACTTTGTTGCTTTCTAGAAGCCAAATTATAGCCATGGCCTAAGCTGTTAAGTAGACAGCTTAATGGGTTAAGGGCAAGACAGAATAGCAACAGTGACAAAGAGTCGCCCTGGAATATCCCCCTTTGAATTTTCATCCCTGGGATAATAATCTGTCCTTTATCATGGCTTAATTGCAAAGTGGTCTGCCATTGTTTCATAGTCACTGTAATGTAGTTGATTCATGTGGGGTGTATTTTACACATTTTTAAGCACTCTTTTATCCATGAATGTGGGATACTATCAAATGCTTTTTTGTAGTCAGTCCATGCCATACTTAGATTCTTTCCCTTTTTAGAGTTCTCCACTATGACTTTATTTAGCAACAGATGATCCTTTGTTCCATATGACTTTCTTTTATTGCTCTTTTGTTCTATTGTCATAATTGAGTTTTCTTCTAAATGACTATAAACTCTGTCGGCATCAATTCCTGTATATAATTTATATGTTGTCCGAAGGCAAGTTATTGGTCTATAAGTTTTAGTGTACCTTGTAGGTTCACTCTTAAGTAGGAGCTTTGTTTTTCCTATTGTTAGCCAGGTTGGTGTCTGTTCAGGGTGTGCATATAAATAGTTCTTACTCATGATTAAATTTTTATGCAATGATGTTAATACTTTTAACGAAAAGTTAGGTACTGCAGCTGGGCCTGGTGTTTTCCAGTTAAAGGCTTTTCTTAACTTTGTTTCAGTCTCTCTGGCTGTTACTTCATCCCATTTCATATCTTTTACCTTTAAACTTCTTATTCTTTCTTTTACTTTTTCTATCCATTTAGCATCTTTGTTGTGTTCCACAGGATCTTCATAGATACTTCTCCATAATGCATCTATTTCTTCTTTTCTTTTTGGCGGTCGTTCAGTTCCTTTTACCTTGTTTCCCAGTTCCCTATAAAACTTTTTTGGGTCATCAATAAATTGCTTATTTTGTACTTTTCCTTTATATTTATCTGCATATCTTCTAAGTTATTCCACCTGTGCTGAGATTTTTAATTTATTTGCAATAGTGCACGATAGATCCTGGTCTGTTCTAGTCTATCTATCTAATCACATCTATCTTTCTTAGTATTTTTGTTGATCTGTTCTCTCTTCTATATTCTTCTAACAGTGACACTTCTTGTCTTAATTGCTTTATAGTTTTCTCTATTCGATACCTCCATGATGATATTCGATTTCTCCCCTTACTTTCCCTCTCTACCCTGTGTTCTTGTGGTAGAACTTTATCAGTTATTAATTTAGCTGCAGACTAATGTATCCTGTTTACTTCTATTGAATTTCTATCTCTATGGACAGTCTTAATTACTGTGTTCATTTTATTTTATTAAACTTCTGACTTTTTGGGTTTTATTGACCTTCTGAAGTCTATTTCTTTCATTGATTTTAATATGTCTATCTATTAAATCAAGCAACTCTTCTCTTAGCTTGTTTTCTTCTAAACTGAGGGCACATTTTTTATTATCCATTTTTTGTGGGCATTCTATAGCATCTTCTTGAGGCACATTCTCTTTAATTTCATCCTGTACCGCCATCCATTGCGCTATTATATGGGAACTTACTGGCCTATCACTCCTCAACATTGACTGCATCAGAGTTTCCATTTTCCTGTTCCTTCCCTTGCTGTCCATTGTGAACATTTATACTGGTTTCCTGTGGAAGGCTCCAAAATATGTTCATCTTGCACCTGACCAATTGCTTTCCATTCTACTGGTTCCCCCTTAATTTGGAGGTCCATTGCTCTATCCTGTTGTGGTACTTTCTGAGTTAGATTTTCTACACTGAATCCTTCACTTTGCAGGTACTCCATAACCTCAGTTTCTATTTCTTTCACTCCTCCAGTACTAATCACGTTTTCTACTTTTCCTCTTTGTCGTCTTAATTTTTGAATTGTAAAGTTTTCCATGTCTGGATTCCTTTGCCTGTATTTCTCTTCAAATATCTTTGGTGCTCTTTTTGTATTGGTTAGTTTTGCTATGTCCTTTGCATAAATATTACCTACATTAAATCTCTTTCTTTCCCATGTCCATATTTCTTCACATGTCTCCTGATCTTCCTGCTTCTCCTTACTTTGGGGACTCACTCCATCATGCTGTGATGTAACCTATGTTAGACATTCTACACCAAATTCTTCACTTTGCAGGCACTCCGTAACTTCAACTTCTATTTTTTTGGTGTGTATTTACTAATCTTCTATTCTGCATTCCCTCTTTGTGATATTTTTTTATCGTGACATTTTCCATATCTGTGTGCCTTTGCCTGTATTTCTCTTTGAATATCTTTGGGGCTGCCTTCTTTCTATTGATTAATTTGGCTTTTTTCTTTGCTTAAATATTGCACCATATCAAATCTCTCTTTTATTCCCATGTCCATATTTCTTTTTTATACTTTTCAAATATCTCTTGGTTTTGTTGTTTATATTTTTGCACTTCCTCAGATGCTTCTTTTTCCAAACAGATCAAAGTTTATTGATCTATATATTGTTTTTCACAAATCTGTTGCATTAATGAACACAAGTTTTTGTTTGAAACTTCTGAAAGTTTTTCTTGTGGAAATATTTTTCTTACCTCTAACTTCTATCTTAATTGTTTTGTATATCTTCTGTCTGGAAATTCAGGCTTTTTGCATAATATTAACAATACATAATTTCTACAAAAAAAAACTAGATTACAATGAACCAACAGTAATTGGAAACTAATCCAGGTTATAAAAAACATACTTTATTCACAAAATAATAACATTAACCCTTTTGTCACTAAGAGTTCATCAGAACTACCATCCATCCATATTACCCATTTCAATTTTATAATGCTTAATTAATGCATAATTTCTTTCTTATCCTCAATAGTCCACTTTATTGTCTTTATGGTTCTTCTTTGGTCTATCAGTTTTCGTGAGTTTTGTGGTCCACTACTTCTTTCTACAACGGGGGGGGGGGGGCATCCTCCCCCCTGGGCCCGGCCAAGCTCCATTGTAGGAATGTTTCCATATTTTGAGGATTTTACACTGTCATCTTTTCAAGTCCTGGCAGCAGTGTGCCTAACAGGATTGGGCACTTTTTTATCCTGGATCTTGTATACCAGCTATCTTTTTTTTCATTTTTAACCTACTTCTGTCCATGATATATGCTATATAAATACAGTCTATATATCAGCGTTGTCTTGGTGAGATTTTGTGAAAAGCAGGGTCCACCTCGTGAAGGTCCTCACCAAGACTTAAGGATGACTTCAGTTTCAGAAATAACACTCTCCTTTATTTGCCGACTTATCATCTCTCCATTCGGACGACTATAATCTCTCCATTCAGACTCCAGTATGGTGTGGGGTATGGAGACCTGTGCACTAGTTTTAAATAATTTTCTTCTAAAATCCTTAATTCAAAACTGTGATGTCCTTCAGGTATCTAATCTATATATGTACTATTTTTCCAATATGAATTCTTTCACAGGTATCTCAGAGAGAAGGTTATATGTTTATCATTAATACAGACACTTGCAAGTCAGATGTGGTCCTATACTTTAGTAAGTAGAACAGTTTCTACCAGGCCTTTCTGGTAGAAGACAGACTGTTTTGTTGATTATACAACTAGTAAGAATTTCTTACTATGGTTACAATGTGTACATGATTCCGTTCTATGCTTAAATTCTACATAGGTCAAATCACAACATTTATTTCTGTTTTATTAAACTTAAGATTTTATTTGTAATCCCCAACTTTCTATTTTATACACTTCCATGCTTCTTTTAAACATACCATAGCCCCAGTCATCCCTTTAATTAAATCAGTGAAACAATTTATTTTGTAACCCGAATCTGGACAAATATACAAAACAATCCAATTAAACTGTATTAATACAAAAATGGTTTAGTCACTTCTCTAAAATCTCATAAATGAAAAAACCTTTGATGTGTTCCAACTTACTTAACAAACCACACCAAATCAGATGATACTCAGAAAATCAGTAATTATAATCTCTGTATCCTGAGATCATGAAATCATCAATGTTCATTATCTGGTCTAATACAGGCTCATAGTCAGTGCAATTATGTAAATTCTTACCATAACAGTAGATGTCCTTGCCTTCACCACTGCAGTATTCATGACAAATGGGGACTCCCTGCTGTGAAGCCCATTGTCCAGCCAGTTTACCAAAGTCTAAGGTACTCTGAATGTCATCTACACATTCCTTGTGTATCGTGTAGAGCATAAAGGTGACATTTAGGCGTACCATCCTCAGAAATGATTGCCCCAGTATGAACAGCAGTCCAAGGAAAACCAAGGAGAACCTGCACAACCAGGAAGGAAAAAAAATAGGGGGATGGAGGAAGGGAGTGAATACTGCAGCGGTGAAGGCAAGAACATCTACCGTCATGGTAAGATTTTACACAACTGTACTATGTCCTTACATTTACTGCTGCAGTATTCATTACAAATGGGAGAGGGCCAAAGCTCAAGAAGAATCTTGGGAGGTTTACCACTGCAGTATTCATTACAAATGGGAGAGGGCCAAAGCTCAAGAAGAATCCTGGGAGGTTTACTGCTGCAGTATTCATTACAAATGGGTGAGTGCCAAAGCTCAAGAAGAATCTTGGGAGGTTTACCTCTGCAGTATTCATTACAAATGGGAGAGGCCAAAGCTCAAGAAGAATCCTGGGAGGTTTACCGCTGCAGTATTCATTACAAATGAGAGAGTGCCAAAGCTCAAGAAGAATCTTGGGAGGTTTACTGCTGCAGTATTCATTACAAATGGGAGAGTGCCAAAGCTCAAGAAGAATCTTGGGAGGTTTACCGCTGCAGTATTCATTACAAATGGGAGAGTGCCAAAGCTCAAGAAGAATCTTGGGAGGTTTACCGCTGCAGTATTCATTAGAAATGGGAGAGGGCCAAAGCTCAAGAAGAATCTTGGGAGGTTTACCGCTGCAGTATTCATTACAAATGGGAGAGTGCCAAAGCTCAAGAAGAATCTTGGGAGGTTTACCGCTGCAGTATTCATTACAAATGGCAGAGTGCCAAAGCTCAAGAAGAATCTTGGGAAGTTTACCGCTGCAGTATTCATTACAAATGGGAGAGGCCAAAGCTCAAGAAGAATGTTGGGAGGTTTACCGCTGCAGTATTCATTACAAATGGGTGAGTGCCAAAGCTCAAGAAGAATCTTGGGAGGTTTACCGCTACAGTATTCATTACAAATGGCAGAGGGCCAAAGCTCAAGAAGAATCTTGGGAGGTTTACCGCTGCAGTATTCATTACAAATGGGAGAGGGCCAAAGCTCAAGAAGAATCTTGGGAGGTTTACCGCTGCAGTATTCATTACAAATGGGAGAGGCCAAAGCTCAAGAAGAATCTTGGGAGGTTTACCGCTGCAGTATTCATTACAAATGGGAGAGGCCAAAGCTCAAGAAGAATCTTGGGAGGTTTACCGCTGCAGTATTCATTACAAATGGGAGAGGGCCAAAGCTCAAGAAGAATGTTGGGAGGTTTACCGCTGCAGTATTCATTACAAATGGGTGAGTGCCAAAGCTCAAGAAGAATCTTGGGAGGTTTACCGCTGCAGTATTCATTACAAATGGGAGAGGCCAAAGCTCAAGAAGAATCTTGGGAGGTTTACCTCTGCAGTATTCATTACAAATGGGAGAGGCCAAAGCTCAAGAAGAATCCTGGGAGGTTTACCGCTGCAGTATTCATTACAAATGAGAGAGTGCCAAAGCTCAAGAAGAATCTTGGGAGGTTTACCGCTGCAGTATTCATTACAAATGGGTGAGTGCCAAAGCTCAAGAAGAATCTTGGGAGGTTTACCACTGCAGTATTCATTACAAATGGGAGAGTGCCAAAGCTCAAGAAGAATCTTGGGAGGTTTACCGCTGCAGTATTCATTACAAATGGGAGAGGGCCAAAGCTCAAGAAGAATCTTGGGAGGTTTACTGCTGCAGTATTCATTACAAATGGGAGAGTGCCAAAGCTCAAGAAGAATCTTGGGAGGTTTACCGCTGCAGTATTCATTACAAATGGCAGGGTGCCAAAGCTCAAGAAGAATCTTGGGAAGTTTACCGCTGCAGTATTCATTACAAATGGGAGAGGCCAAAGCTCAAGAAGAATGTTGGGAGGTTTACCGCTGCAGTATTCATTACAAATGGGTGAGTGCCAAAGCTCAAGAAGAATCTTGGGAGGTTTACCGCTACAGTATTCATTACAAATGGCAGAGGGCCAAAGCTCAAGAAGAATCTTGGGAGGTTTACTGCTGCAGTATTCATTACAAATGGGAGAGGCCAAAGCTCAAGAAGAATCTTGGGAGGTTTACTGCTGCAGTATTCATTACAAATGGGAGAGGCCAAAGCTCAAGAAGAATCTTGGGAGGTTTACGCTGCAGTATTCATTACAAATGGGAGAGGCCAAAGCTCAAGAAGAATCTTGGGAGGTTTACCGCTGCAGTATTCATTACAAATGGGAGAGGCCAAAGCTCAAGAAGAATCTTGGGAGGTTTACCGCTGCAGTATTCATTACAAATGGGAGAGGCCAAAGCTCAAGAAGAATCTTGGGAGGTTTACCGCTGCAGTATTCATTACAAATGGGAGAGGCCAAAGCTCAAGAAGAATCTTGGGAGGAGGAAGCAGCAGCAGAGCCCCTCAAGAATCCATGAAGAATGGCAGCAGCAAAACCAGCCCCACCTCTGGAGATACCATCCAAATGGTAATATTTAGTAAAGGTACGCACAGAAGTCCAGGTAGCAGCTTCGAGAATATAAGTAGCATCTAAGCCTTTGAAAAAAGCACTAGAAAAAGCCACAGCTCTAGTAGAATGAGCCTTTATAGAAGAAGGAAGGCTCTCGCCATGAAAAGTGTAACAAAAGGAAATAGCATTTGAAATACAGTGGAAATAGTTTGCTTGGAAACAGCCAAACCTAAAGACCTAGGATGAAAGGAAACAAATAACTGGTCAGATTTTCTGATAGCTTTAGTTGTATCCAAATAAAATCTGAGCTATCTATGTATATCTAAGGTATGCAGCACCCTCTCACTGTCAGATTGCGGAGAGGGGAAAAAGTAGACAAATGAATAGACTGATTAAGTGACAACTCATTAACCACCTTGGGCATGAAATAAGGATTTGTATGCAAGGACACCTTGTCTTCATGAAATATCAAAAAAGGTGGACAAGCCATAAGGGCTTGCAACTCAGACACCCATCTGGTAGAAGTAAGAGCTAACAAAAGAAATGCCTTCCAAGAACGATGTTGCAAGGAAGCTGAAACAGCAGGCTCAAAAGGATCCTGAGTCAATTTCTCCAGAATGAAATTAAGATCCCAGAGAGAAGGGACAGCTTTTCTGAAAGGTCTAATATTAAGGATGCTTTTAAGAAATTGCTTAGCCTCAAATCTAGAAGCTAACAGGGAAGTTAAAGGCAGACAAGCAGAGAGAGCTGATAAATGGGCCTTAATAGAAGAATAGGTCAAACCAGCATTGAGCAACTTACACAAATAAGAGAGAACCAAACAAACATCCATAGAAAGTGGGTCCAGGTCATGAAAAAGACACCAAATAGAAAAACTCTTCCATTTAGACAAGTAGGATTTCCTTGTAATAGGTTTACTGGCCTCCTGCAGGACCTGCAGCATGTCCTCAGAATAAAGGTGTCTATGAAGAATCAAAACCCTATCACCCGCAGTGTCAGTTGAAGCATGGAAAGGTGGGGATGGATTAGAGACCCCTTGTCTTGTGTGAGGAGATCCACCCTGTGAGGTAACTTGTGATGATTGCCATTGGCTAGATGCAGAAGTAGAGGGAACCAGTGCTGTCATGGCCAAAAGGGAGCCACCAACAAGATTTTGGGAGCATCCTGTTGAATCTTGAACAGGACTGTCAGAATGAGACGAAGGGGAGGGAATGCATAAAGAAGTATCCCCTTCCATGAAAAAGAGAGGGTGTCCACATTCCATACCAGAGGACCTGGGACTCTGGCACAAAACACAGGACATTGCCTGTTCAGTGGGGGGGGGGTGATAAGTAACAGCCCTAAAAGCTGGGGTAGCGGAAGTATAAATATTCTTACCCAGCCTATCCATTGTTCTACTGTCCTTGTCAGAAGGCAGTAAACTGGACGAAGTAAGCAACTGAGATGGCTTTTCGGAGGTGACAGACACCACAGAGGGGTCAGCAGCAGGACATTTAAACAAAAAGGAACAATCCTCAGCAAGCGCCCTATTTCTTGGGAGCATGGGGCAGAGAATCTGCAAAAAAAACAGCTGGGTACTTATATGCAATGGTGAGGACTTCAACAAACAGGAGTACTCACCAGAAAGCCACTAAACAGAAAAACGGTAAAAAATGGATGGAGGTAACAGATCAATGGTTAAAAACAGTGTTTAGACTGGTGGAAAAGAAGTTCAGAGGATGGTATGCCTAAACATCACCTTTATGCCCTATGCTACTCAAGGAATGCATAGGTGATGTTCAGTGTACCTTAAAGCAATGGTAGACATTGGTAGGGAATCCCCATTTGTAATGAATGCTGCAGCGGTGAATGTAAAGACATCACATTATACAGCCTGGGCATGCATTAACTGGAGAAGACCAAATTGAGAAAATATTTCCAAGACAGCAGAGAGTTCTCTGTTTCATTCCACATTTATGTGCAAGTGCAATCCATTTAATATAGATTAGAATATCCCTCTGAATGATTACCAGCACATCATAAAGGACGTGGTCATCTGGGGAATAAATTACTGACCATAAGTACTGGGAACACTGAGGGAAGTGGGATTTAAGCCATTTGAAAATCAGATTATTTCACTGTTGATTACTATGAAAAAAAACCTTATTCTACTGTGATTATTACTATGGTGATCCGATCAAGAATGACTGCTACTGGTATCAGATTTACTGTCCTAACTTAACAGACCAAGAAGTGTGCTACTTCCAATAAGTAAGAAACAACATACAACATAGAATATCACACTGGGTATGTTAGTATTATCTATGCACAGTATTCTCCCATGCAAGAATGTTAAAGCTGTAAAACAACATTCCTGCTATGACAGACTAAGAAAATATATGACACATGGTCCATCTTGTAAACTAACTTTTCAGACCTCTGGGAGGCATGCTCAGGGATGTACACAAGACAGAAAGATGTGTAAAGGGAAACATTCCAACTTCAGATGATTTTGATTAATTTATAATGTCTCCTGACTCATTCATCAGTGTGACTGATGTTCTGGAAATTCATGGAGTCCTGGTGATTATAGCAGTGACAGAATTTTTCTAGATGGATATAAATTAAAAAGTATATTCTGATGAAGCCAAACAGAACAGTTCTAACTGCCTTGAAATCCACCACTTATATACTAAACAGCCTTTTATGGGAAATTTTGCAAAATAACAGCATGCTAAAAGAAGTGAAAAACCCCAATCAAAAGAAACCAGCTTTTATTTTGGTGAAACTTGAAGGACAATAGCAAACTGCTAGATAATATGGATCCAGAATAGAGGAAAACATTGCAATACCACAGAAGCTTGACTTAAAAGTAGACAATCTGGAGAACTGTATGAGAAAGTCCCATCTTTAGCTCATCTGTCTGCCCAAGGGGGATGAGGGACAGAAGTCACACTTCTCTAGTGATAATCAGTCAGGAAAACTATGTGCATACCAGAGCCAGTATCAGATCGGTCAGGAAAACTATGTGCATACCAGAGCCAGTATCAGATCGGTCAGGAAAACTATGTGCATACCAGAGCCAGTATCAGATTGGTCAGGAAAACTGTGTGCATACCAGAACCAGTATCAGATTGGTCAGGAAAACTATGTGCATACCAGAGCCAGTATCAGATCGGTCAGGAAAACTATGTGTATACCAGAGCCAGTATCAGATCGGTCAGGAAAACTATGTGCATACCAGAACCAGTATCAGATCGGTTAGGAAAACTATGTGTGTACCAGAACCAGTATCAGATCATTGGTGTCACTTCATTGTCAAGTTTCTAAATCTTCAAAGTGAAGCGGCAGTGCCTTCTTGGACTAGAGGACATGACGGCAGCACCAGATTGTAGTGCCAAACTGTTCAGCATGAGGAAGGCTTATATTCCAGCCTTGAAGAGCTTCCAAAATCCGTTAATGTTTCTCAGCCACTCAAAACTTTAACAGCTGACTCTCACTTTGGTATTTGACCTACATAATGAAGCAGAAAGCTACCTATTATGGCTAGCCTTGACTCCTGCAAATGCTACGGGTTACCCAGGAAGGTCGATTTGGAAAGAAAAAGTAGATAAAATGAAAACAACATATTTTGTTTAAACCCCTACTAAATTATGTGATGGGAAACAGTTAAGACTGCCAGTTGCACTTTGGGGAAGAATATGATTGAACTACATAGAGGCCATAATAAGGAGCGAGAGCCTTCTTTTCATTTGCAGAATTGTTTTTCTCCACTAAGTCAAATGGAAGCCATTATTAACAGCAGTGGCAATGAGATGGAGTTTTACAGCTAATTTATGTATTTTATTTTTTTATTTATTTATTCTTATTACTTGCCTAACCCTGAATTGGTGTCTTCAGAAAAGGAAACTACAAATACTGAGTTGCTATGCAAAGTCATAGCCCTAACCAATAGTAACCTCTCAAGGGTAGATTATTTGCAGGTATCCTAAACTAAAATTCTGTTACTGATCTTAAGTCTCTTATTTGTATTACCATAATCATGTTCTGGGACTGGCTGGGACCAAAGGTAAGTGAGTACCCACCTGCTGTGCTACACTCGTATGTTATCACACTGTACTCCTCTAATACTTGAGTAGGTTTTATGTTACTGTTTCTTGGGACCCTAGTGGCTTCTCTTATACCTGTGCTACCAGTGACACATAAAATGATAATGTATTATCTGTTTATCTATGAATGTGTATTCTTTTTCCCCTGCTGGAAGTCATGAGTGATAGTAGGGGTAGCTGGGAAATATGCATATTATTTTTGAGAATCTTTATCAATGATCATATGGAACTGTATGAACAGATACTTGTGACTGTAGTGATATACCCAAAAGCATTATGTTTGGGGCATTTTGATGGGTACTGTGTAACTGCCTTTTGCATCATTGGGGTAATCCTAATCTTTCTGCTTTTCTGCTGTCTCCCTCCTCGACAATTTAACTAGGCTCAAATTATAGTGTTGACCTTAAATTACACCATTTTACTATAGTACATAGGATTCCTGTAGCCAATTTAGGAGATATGACCAGTAGACACTACAATATTATTTGTATTTCATGAAATGTTAGGATCTAAACATATCAATTAGGCAATCACTGATGGTTAAGGCCAATAGCTACATGCTAGTTTTTTTTCCAGGAAGCTAACCTGAAGCACAGTATAACAGCTGGGATATGTATATCTTGGAGAGTATGAAAGTCTTCCCTCATGTTATCTGCTCAAAGAAATACCAAGTATCTATGTTAACTGCTCAAAGAGGTACAAAGTATCTTCTGAAGAATGATTTGGGGTTGGTAAAACTACAAGTTGAACAAGAATGTGAGGTGTTGTTTGGCTGGGTTATGATCTTTGGTAACCTTTAAGGCCCAACCAGAACAGACTATTTTTTTCCTGGACTTTAACAAGACAGATTATTTTATGGTGGGTGAAAACAGCTACGCTAGCTCTTCATGCACAGGCCTCACTAGTTGTGGGAGGTCAGCTATCAAAACATGGCATAAGCTGCTGAAGGTATTTTTTTCTCAAAATACATCCAAATGTGTTTTGTAAGGAAGTCTAGCTAAACATATCATTAGCACAGCCATCTGCATCATGCTAGATTAACTGGATGTGTACACTGTTTATATTAGTTCTGATATAAAGTGAAAATTTAGTTTCATAACAGAATCTGCTTAGTAACCCACAAATACAAAACCTCATACTACAAAACTCATATCACCTGAAAGGTATGCTTATACTACAAAATTCATATCACCTGAAAGGTATGCTTATACTACAAAACTCATATCAAATGTAAGGTGAGCTTACAGAATACACAAGTCTGTGGCATTGTTAGTCTTGGTGAGTGTAAACAGAATGAAATTCTTAACTTAATCAGTGCAGTTTAGCAATCTTGTTCTCCAGACAGATTCAGTGCTGGCACAGTATGTGGGGCTAGTTGTGATAATGGGTTATTATAGCAATGACAAATGATGTGGGTGTGCTAAATTAAATATATACTCACGGTTGGTATGGTTTAATCATGAGGACGAAGCCTGAAAGGACACCTATCATTATGGTAAGATTCTACACAACTGTACTATGTCCTTCCATTTCACAGTTACAGTATTCCTTACAATAGTGAGAGTGAAGAGATTCTACACAACTGTACTATTCCATCCATTTCACTGTGGCAGTATTCCTTACAACAGGGAGAGTGAAGATTTTCTACACAACTGTACTATGTCCTTCCATTTCACTGTTGTAGTATACCTTACACTAGGGAGATTGAAGCGTTTCTACACAACTGTACTATGTCCTTCCATTTCACTGTTGTAGTATTCCTTACAATAGGGAGAGTGAAGAGATTCTACACAACTGTACTATGTCCTTCCATTTCACTGTTGCAGTATTCCTTACAATAGGGAGAGAGAAGAGATTCTACACAACTGTACTATGTCCTTCCCTTTCACTGTTGTAGTATTTCTTACAATAGGGAAAGTGAAGAGATTCTACACAATTGCACTATGTCCTACCATTTCACTGTTACATTATTCCTTAATATAGGGAAAGTGAAGAGATTCTACACAACTGTACTATGTCCTTCCATTTCACTGTTGCAGTATTCCTTACAAAAGGGAGAGTAAAGGGATTCTACACAACTGTACTATGTCTTTCCATTTCACTGTTGTAGTAATACTTACAATAGGGAGAGTGAAGTGATTATACACAACTGTACTATGCCCTTCCATTTCACTGTTGCAGTATTCCTTACAATAGGGAGAGTGAAGAGATTCTACACAACTGTACTATGTCCTTCCATTTCACTGTTGCAGAATTCCTTTCAAATGGGAGAGTGAAAAGATTCTACACAACTGTACTATGTCCTTCCATTTCACTTTTGCGGTATTTCTTACAATAAGTAGAGTGAAGAGATTCTACACAACTGTACTATGTCCTTCCATTTCACTAATGTAGTATTCTTTACAATAGGGAGAGTGAATAGATTCTACACAACTGTACTATGTCCTTCCATTTCACTGTTGTAGTATTCCTTACAACAGGGAGAGTGAAGAGATTCTACACAACTGTACTATGTCCTTCCATTTCTCTGTTGTAGTATTCCTTACAATAGGGAAATTGAAGAGATTCTACACAACTGTACTATGTCCTTCCATTTCACTGTTGCAGTATTCCTTACAATAGGAGAGTGAATACATTCTACACAACTGTACTATGTCCTTCCATTTCACTGTTGTAGTATTCCTTACAATAGGGAGAGTGAAGAGATTCTACACAACTGTACTATGTCCTTCCATTTCACTGTTGTAGTATTCCTTACAATAGGGAGAGTGAAGAGATTCTACACAACTGTACTATGTCCTTCCATTTCACTGTTGTAGTATTCCTTACAATAGGGAGAGTGAAGAGATTCTACACAACTGTACTATGTCCTTCCATTTCACTGTTGTAGTATTCCTTACAATAGGGAGAGTGAAGAGATTCTACACAACTGTACTATGTCCTTCCATTTCACTGTTGCAGTATTCCTTACAATAGGGAGAGTGAAGAGATTCTACACAACTGTACTATGTCCTTCCATTTCACTGTTGTAGTATTCCTTACAATAGGGAGTGTAAAGAGATTCTACACAACTGTACTATGTCCTTCCATTTCACTGTTGTAGTATTCCTTACAATAGGGAGAGTGAAGAGATTCTACACAACTGTACTATGTCCTTCCATTTCACTGTTGTAGTATTCCTTACAATAGGGAGAGTGAAGAGATTCTACACAACTGTACTATGTCCTTCCATTTCACTGTTGTAGTATTCCTTACAATAGGGAGAGTGAAGAGATTCTACACAACTGTACTATGTCCTTCCATTTCACTGTTGTAGTATTCCTTACAATAGGGAGAGTGAAGAGATTCTACACAACTGTACTATGTCCTTCCATTTCACTGTTGTAGTATTCCTTACAATAGGGAGAGTGAAGAGATTCTACACAACTGTACTATGTCCTTCCATTTCACTGTTGTAGTATTCCTTACAATAGGGAGAGTGAAGAGATTCTACACAACTGTACTATGTCCTTCCATTTCACTGTTGTAGTATTCCTTACAATAGGGAGAGTGAAGAGATTCTACACAACTGTACTATGTCCTTCCATTTCACTGTTGTAGTATTCCTTACAATAGGAGAGTGAAGACATTCTACACAACTGTACTATGTCCTTCCATTTCACTGTTGTAGTATTCCTTACAATAGGGAGAGTGAAGAGATTCTACACAACTGTACTATGTCCTTCCATTTCACTGTTGTAGTATTCCTTACAATAGGGAGAGTGAAGAGATTCTACACAACTGTACTATGTCCTTCCATTTCACTGTTGTAGTATTCCTTACAATAGGGAGAGTGAAGAGATTCTACACAACTGTACTATGTCCTTCCATTTCACTGTTGTAGTATTCCTTACAATAGGGAGAGTGAAGAGATTCTACACAACTGTACTATGTCCTTCCATTTCACTGTTGTAGGATTCCTTACAATAGGGAGTGTAAAGAGATTCTACACAACTGTACTATGTCCTTCCATTTCACTGTTGTAGTATTCCTTACAATAGGGAGAGTGAAGAGATTCTACACAACTGTACTATGTCCTTCCATTTCACTGTTGTAGTATTCCTTACAATAGGGAGAGTGAAGAGATTCTACACAACTGTACTATGTCCTTCCATTTCACTGTTGTAGTATTCCTTACAATAGGGAGAGTGAAGAGATTCTACACAACTGTACTATGTCCTTCCATTTCACTGTTGCAGTATTCCTTACAATAGGGAGAGTGAAGAGATTCTACACAACTGTACTATGTCCTTCCATTTCACTGTTGTAGTATTCCTTACAATAGGGAGAGTGAAGAGATTCTACACAACTGTACTATGTCCTTCCATTTCACTGTTGTAGTATTCCTTACAATAGGAGAGTGAAGAGATTCTACACAACTGTACTATGTCCTTCCATTTCACTGTTGCAGTATTCCTTACAATAGGGAGAGTGAAGAGATTCTACACAACTGTACTATGTCCTTCCATTTCACTGTTGTAGTATTCCTTACAATAGGGAGAGTGAAGAGATTCTACACAACTGTATTGTGTCCTTCCATTTCACTGTTGTGGTATTCCTTATAATAGGGAGAGTGAAGAGTTTCTACACAACTGTACTATGTCCTTCCATTTCACTGTTGTAGTATTCCTTACAATAGGGAGTGAAGAGATTCTACACAACTGTACTATGTCCTTCCATTTCACTGTTGTAGTATTCCTTACAATAGGGAGAGTGAAGAGATTCTACACAACTGTACTATGTCCTTCCATTTCACTGTTGTAGTATTCCTTACAATAGGGAGAGTGAAGAGATTCTACACAACTGTA